>NW_027283064.1:0-42500 GCF_046629955.1 Centroberyx affinis | reverse complement strand
AAATGTCATTACAAAGTGCAGATAATATAATTCAGATGGAGAGTTTGTGAAATTGTGATGGGACAGCCATCTCATTTGTGATTACTACAGCAGAATAAAATGTAGCTAATGTGGCGTTACGTTTTTCTGCCCCACGATATGTATTGTCATATTTTTGTATTAAAGTATATTGAATTTCGATATATCGTCCCATCCTTGTATTTAAGATGCTTACTCCTTAACTGGAAATCTACTACTACTACTACTACTACCAATAACAATACTACTACCAATAATAATACTAACGACAATAACGCGGTAAATCTGACCAGCACATGTAAGCTACTCTCTCAGTAGTACATCATCTGCAACCTTGCAGAACAACTTATTCTCAAGTAGGGGGCTTTGTTTTCACCCTCAGCGAGAGCCTCTGATCTGAGCTGACATATCCGGAGTTGGACCAGAGCACACAGCCATGGTGTCGCCACAGGAACGTCACTGGGTGGGAACCTTGTTTCTGCCCAACCGGAGTGAGTAAGTGCAACAGTGGCCAGGGATGCTGGCAGAGCCTTTGCCTCGCCAAGGCCAGGACCACTGCTCCATATGGGCCCTCTGCACCGTGCCAGGGTCTGACTGGCTGGCCCGGGCACACTCGACTCACAACAGGTACATTATGTCATAGCGCTTTTCAGATATGTAAACAGGAAACAGGAGCCACCAAACCATTTCCTTGGACAGGTTGCTTGATGAGTGTTTCTTGTGTACATTATTTTTCCCCCTGATTCTCATTGTTTGTGCTATGGTGTATTCTATTTGATTAAGGTAATGTTTGTGATTATGTATGTGCAGGTAACACGATAGTAAAAAACATTCAGCAACTATCTTCAGATTTTGCTTCCAACAACAGGATGTTTCTGAGGATGCAGTCACCTGTAGTTTTGACAGGTTGAATAATGAATATCAAGTAACAATTGCTTTCCAAATTGCTTTCCATATAGCTTTTTTGGAATGGAATCCTTCATATTCTTCTTTGCGTACAAGATGCACACAATATACAATATTACATAGCATGTGAGTGGCCCACCTTTTGCAGATAGAGAATCAGCCCCTTTAGGATGGCATAAAAGGTCTTCCACCCTCTCTTCCCTCTCGGTGCTATGAACAGGAGAGAAGTGTTGACAGTGAGTGTGCCTGCAGTTATGGACACAGATCAAATATGTTCTTGTAAAGGATCTGCTGTAATTTACAGTGTTCTGATTTTTAGATGTATAATGGTAGTATAGTGTTAGTGGTAACATACACGCTATACATAGCATGATAGTATTGGGCATGGGTGCAGTAGTATTGGACATGTGTAATATTGAAATGACGCTCAAATCTTAGTTCAAACAAGATGGATTTTATACCATAGCACTCGCTGTCATGCAGCATTGCCATAATAATGACATTTTTCATATCACGAAAGAAGTGAGCTTGGTAAATGACAGAGTCTGAAGCGTACTTCTCTTGCCGTCCGAGTCGGCGTGAACTTTGCGGACCAGGAACCCGTTCTTGTACAGCAGCGCTCCAGTGGGCTGGTCCACTTCCGACAGGGGCTTCCCACTGCTGCCCACCCGCTTCATGGATCTGGAGGCGGTGGAGTCGCACAGGCTGTCCCCGAGCTCTGAAAACGATTTCCGCAGCTCTTCCTCGTCGCTATGGAGACAAAAAAACAGATTCCATGGTGATCAACACTTATGTGTCATGCCTCATTAGCAACGCGCATCAACACATCATCATTCGTCCTGTCCATTTGCCTCTCACTCTGCCTGTTACACAAGGAACAGCACAGGACAAGAGGCACAGAGATTTCACACAAAGCCCTACTTGCTGGGGAACTTTCATTTCAAACACATGAGTAATATTGTTATCTAGTGCTGGTGTCTTGGCAGAGCTTTCGCAGCGCAAAGTATTTACAAATCTTCATGTGCCTGGGGGAAACCTGAGTGAATGAAACTACGTCTTCAAAGCCTTAATTGTGTGTTTTCCTCTCTCGCTCTCCCCTGCCATCTCTTTGTGCTTTCCTCCTGTTCTCCTGAGGAACGGTCCACTCTCCTTGATCAAAACGCACCACAGTAAGAGAGTGACACCATCGATCTTGTTCCAGCTTTGAGGTGAAAAACAGGGGCATCTTTCCCACCGGGGACTGCTCCTCTCATAGATAAATTGCAGACGTGTCACCATTTCTTAGCCTCCCTCTCGATGCTCATGAAAAGCACTTTAGAAGTGAGAAAGTCACCCCTCCTCCCTCCAAAAAAATGGGGCTTCACAAACCCATCAGGGAAGGCAGAGAGGAGAGGAGCATTATGCCAAGTCAGCTTATATTTGAACCCGAAGCACTGGCATGTGACTACATGTCCCAGAATACAGTTGATCCACACTCCATTCCTTATTAAATTTTAGGTCTAAGAGTCGTGGCTGGGATTTGAAGTTTTGTGCAGGGTGAGCATTCCTCATTGTAGACAGGCCTTGAGGAGCAATCTTTGAAAATTAGGATTTTAATGAGTTACTGAGTACTGGCTCTCTGACCTCAGCTTTATTACTGACTAACTGCTCCCACATCAACTGTGTGCCTGTGCCTGTGTGTGTTTGTGTGTGTGTGTTACCCGGAAAACATGTCTCTTTGTGCTCGTATCACTTAACGGCCTATTCAATAAAGTGAGCAATATACACAAAAGTTGTTTAGAAAATGAAATAGTATAAATGAGAGAGAAAACAGATTTGCATTTCATTTGGATGATAAGCAATACTTATTTACATAGCAGTGATGATAACAATCTCCAAATAATGCTTTATTGTGTATGCTTTAGTATTTTAGAGGGATTTGGCACATTAGGAGCAGATAGATGCCTCATGGCTATAACAACAAGCGTCTGTACATCTGCCCGACGAGGTAAAATGGCAATTCCACTTGTTACCTCACCAGGCGGCACCCATGTAAAAGTTCAGCCTGAAAATAGAAAAATGGCTGGATGCCGAACCCCCCTGAGACCACGCTATGAGTAACCAACAGTACATAACAGCAGTTAACCCCATGCAGGAGCCAGAGAGAGTGAGAGAGGCAGAGACAGAGCCAATGAGCATGTAGCCTGTTGCCTGGTAACTGCTGGCCTGCCTGAATCCCATTCTACACAGAGACAAAGTAGAGGAGCTGGAGAGTGGGGGGATGGATGGAGGAGAGATAGAGAAGTGAGGAGACAGAGAGGGGGGGAGAAAACAAAGCCAGAAAAACACAAAGCTGATCCTTCTCAGATGGTAAAACATTATCAACAGAGGATGGGTGAGAGGAGAGGAGAGGAGAAGAAAGGAAAGGAAAGAAAAGGAAAGGAAAGGAGAGAAGAGGAGAAGAAAGGAAAGGAAAGGAAAGGAAAGGAAAGGAAAGGAAAGGAAAGGAAAGGAAAGGAAAGGAAAGGAAAGGAAAGGAAAGGAAAGAAGAGGGATGACAAGAAAGAAGACAAGAGGACAGTACAAGAGTACAGGAGAGGAGAGGAGGGGAGAGGAGAGGAGAGGAGAGGAGAGGAGAGGAGAGGAGAGGAGGATGTGGTAGTGATGCAGCGGAGGGAGGGATGGGTGAACAGGTTGGCTAGTTGTAAAGAGGTGCATGCTGGGCGCTTTGTGCTGATGTTGCTGCACCAGTAGCCAGTGGAGACTCATTTGCTCTGTCTCACCTGTGTCACTGGCTCATTGTAACAATGGCAAAACACTTTAATTCAAGTGAAAGAGGACATCAATCCATCCATCCATCCATCCATACACTCATGCATCCAATGTACACACTGCAAAGCATTTCCTCATTCACTGAAACAGCAATTTAAAATATTTTTTAAACATTCAGTTTCCTTCATTAAGAGAGAAGAGAAGAAGCATTTAATTGAAATGATGATCATTGGAATTACAGCCAACCCTGATTACTATGAAAGTGCTGTACTCTATAATCTATAATGTACAGACTCCATAAGCATTTCTGCGGTTTAACGTCATGTTAATACAAACCGATGGAAGACATTCTGCTCTATAGGTGACAGGTGGCGGCAGCAGACAATAGGAAGACAGGATGATTAGAGCCATTGAGGGAGGAAGAGAGAGGGATTAGCAGAATAAAGGGAATAATAGAGCAGATGGGCCGTGTCTCTCCCTCTCCCTCGCTCATTTAATGTACAGCATGCTTCTTTATCCTTCTCCAGCTTCCTCTCATACTATCCTATCGTGATGTTACTTTGTCTGCCATTTTCAGCCTGTCCCAAACATCCTTCCTTTCTGTTTTTGTTCTTTTTCTTCCTGTATCTCTGACTTGTTGAGTCTCTCTCTCTCTCTCCCCCCCCCCTCTCTCCCTCTCTCTCTCTCTCTGTGGTATGGATGGGAGGGGTGCACGATGCCCACCCTCGTCTCTCTGAACCCCCAGAGCTCCTCTCCACCCCCGCTACTGAATGAGGAAGGATGCGTGTGTGTGTGTGTTGTATGTGTGTGTGTGTGTGTGTGTGTGTGTGTGTGTGTGTATGTGAGTGAAGAACATGTGGGTGCATCCAACTGCACTGTTGAGAGTGGCCATGTGCGTGTCTGTCTCTGTGGGGGTGTAAAATAACATCTATCGCTGTGTTTTTCATCAGAGCGCAAAAACACACGCACGCACGCGCGTGCGCACACACACACACACACCTATAATCAGATGTACATGCCAAATTTCACATGTACAATATGTATTCATGTATTCATGGCAAGGTGTTTGTGTGTCTAGAAAAATCACACCTCTATCCCTGGCCTTTTCTATACTGCAAGGTGGTGGGGAGAGTTTTTTTAAAGCCTCAATCTGGGAGTAAATTAGTAAATCAATGCTGAGTAGGCCTATATATAGAATAGAATAGAATAGAATAGAATAGAATAGAATAGAATAGAATAGAATAGAACCTAGGATGGAAAATCATCTTTGGCCTCACCCCAGGCACAACAAAAAACATGGTTCAAAACAAGAACATGGTCAGTGCAAAACTGTACAGTGCATGAAATCACAGATGACAGTAAGTGCAATTATAGTGATTCATCTACGCGCACACACATAAACTCTTGACCCCCTGATGCAAAATGTCTTTGCACTTTTCATATCCCGCTGCGATTAAAAATGCAGAGCTTTTTTGCTCAAACGCACCAATGGCGAATGTTTACTAACAGTGCAAGCCTGAAGACAAAAATGCACGTTAAGAACTCAGTCAATGAGTTTGGAAGTGGAAAAATGTCTTGAATGTGATAAAATATGCATAAACTAAGCGAGTAGTGGTGTGAAAGCGGTGGCACGGGTGGCACTGTACTCTAAATCCAGATTGGGGCCTCAAAGCAAAAATCCACCACAGACAGAATTCACATAATGCTACTCCTGTGATTGGACAGCTAAATTATTACTTGTGAACATGAGCAACTCTCTGCCAAAGCCAGAAACCAGAGATCCACGGCCCTAATCTGTGAATCAGTCTTTCACTTTGTTTTGAGATGGATTTTCCCCCGTGCATTTCGGCAGAGATGCTGGACGACAAGGTGTTTGTGTGTCTAAAAACGACATCTCTATCTATCCTTGGGCTCTTGTGTGGTGCGTGGCGGCGGTGGCAGTGTTTAAATAGCGGTGTATATGTCAGTGGAGATGTTTGAACTGGATTGCCTGCCTCTCTGTGGATCTCCTCCTCGATCTGTTCCTCTGACCAGTTTTTTCAGCTGCTCCGGGAGCGCTGCTGCTATTTTTGGAAAGGTAGTAGGAGGCTGTGGTCACACCTTTGTACCGGATGCAGGTATAGAGCCCTTTAAATGGAGTTCTCTCTGTCTTTCTCTCTCTCTCTTTCTCTCTTTTTTCTCTCTATGTTTCTATGTGCAGAGGCACACACGTGTATATATACGTACAAGTGTATTTCCCGTGTATGTTTGTGTGTGTGTGTATAGCGTGTGTATGTGTGTTCACGCTGAGAGAATTCAGGGAGGAAAGAGCAATGCGGTAGCTACGGAGTCGTATCCATGGTGCCGTAACTATGGCAACAAAGCTTGGAAAGCCAGCGACTTAATTGGCATCTCTGAGGCACTCTGGAACTGCGATCCAGAATAGCAACCCTTGACACACTAATGTTTCCGTCACATGCCAGACAACACTCACGTCATTAATGAGGATGCTAACAAGTTAATCAATATCCTCCATTGTACACATCTGTGCCCTTTAAGAGAATCTGTGTGTGTGTGTGTGTAGAGTGTGTGTATACGTGTTTGAAAGACTGAGTGAATCAGAAGACAGAAAACAGAGAAACAGAAACAGAGATAGAGATAAAAACGAGAGAGAGATAAAAAGAGAGAGAGAGAGAGAGAGAGAGAGAGAGAGAGAGAGAGAGAGAGAGAGAGAGAGATAGAGTTTGTGTGTATGTATTGTATGAGATGTATGATATCAACTGAGAGTCAATGTTAAATTACTTACAGCGTCCATTGAAGCTTCTGATTCTTGATTGAGTTGTACAGGGCCTGTGGAGGAAAACCAGAATAGCACATCTTTAGATAATAATGACAAATAGCACACGGCTTCAGCTGAGTTCAGTAGGTGATTTGTTCAAATTTAACAGGGGGGGTGGTGGGCAGGTATATTGTGGTTTTCTGTGAAACCTTTATAGTCAGCAAGCTGGTTTCATTCAATAATTTGTGCTCACAGGAGGAATGCCATCCTCTTTCAGCCCGCTAAAATTGTCCTCAGCCTGAGCTTAACTCGCTCTCTCAGCCAATCAATCCATCAATCATCCAATCAGTCAACCACCAGTCCATCAGTTGCAGAGCCATTATCAACCAAGCAACCAGCCAATCAATGGGCAGATGAACAAATCAATCAACCAATTAATAATTTAGACTTTGCTGTAAATTCAATGACCCTCGTGGAGCAAAATTAAGTTATAGCATTGATGCACGAGGACTATGGGAAAAAATAATTGAAACAAGAGGAAACAATACAAAACATAACAAAACAAAACACATGAGCAAGGTACATACTTGTCCCCCACTTGTCTACCCATCCAAACCACATATTTTGAGACTATCAGTGAATGTATAGGACATTAGCTGTGTTGGCTTTTACATATTTGTCTATCTACTGTCAACAGACTGTAAACGTTTAGATAAAATAACATTGTAACAGCCATTAAGAGAGAGAGAGACTAGCAAGTTAGCTGTCCCCCTGAAAAAGTCAATAGGGTCTACGGTATATAAAATTAATTTACAATCTGAGGAAATCTAGGTCTGTCATGTGAGGCCGTTATTTAGCCTAATGTTTAGAATTAGAGTGGGATATTGTGCATGTTTTTTCAAAATCTTATTTCTATTACTTTTATAATCAACCCAATAAAAATGAATCCTAAAGAATAACACAGCAGGGAAAAAAAGAATAGGGGATTTAATGAGGAAGCTCTCTGTGTCTGTTTCTACAGCAGGCTGTAGAGGCACGGCACATTTGGCTTTAACCGCCACAAAATCTGTAGTGACAGTCGAGCCATTTAGACACTTTTCATTCAAATCCACCCCCCACCCCCCCTGCCCGAGTGACAATGGGATATGCCAGTTGAATGTGATATAGCAACTCTGCTTAGCAGCGGGTCTGCAGCAGCGGAGCGGGGAGAGAGGAGAGAGCATTAAGCCGTCACACTGTGGCGTTCAGATACAGATCAAGGCAGGGGATGCTGCTGACGGACAACTGTGACAGTTGAGGTGATTGAAAGGACACTCGTGGGCAGTTCATCGCCACTTCATTCACCTCTATATTCCTTGTAGACCAATACTGTACAGTCTCTCTCTCTTTCTCACCATAGCCATAATTGCCATCTGGGGAGAGAGACCTCATCTACTGCTAAAAACCGATCTCTTCCTAAGTATGCTCCCTCTAATGTTGATGGTTTTCTCTTGAATTCTGCTGATTTTAAACTTCTGACCTGCTCTGAATGTGATATTGTTGCATTGTGGCTTTTAGTGAAATGAAATTGGATTTATAATGGGTTTGATGCAGTGTGTCTAATCAGGTTAATTTCTTAAGTTCTCTTTGAAACTGGGCCTAATCAAAAATACTTGAATTCCAGAGCGTCGTGAATATTCATGACCAGCCAGCCTAGACCATTATAATTTTGGATCTGGTTTCCATAGGCTCTATATACGTATGTATTCTGTAAAATCTGCGAACTCAAACTGTGTTCCAAGCTTAGGCTGCTCATAAATATTAATAATCAGGACAGAAATACGGCTAGTCTTCCCGGGATGCCAGAGTTGGCCAGTTTTAAAGTGAGGCTTTTTGACAAACCTCTTTTGAAGCACAAATCTGGTCAAAATCAAATCCTCACAGTGAATTTGTAAGGCATAAAAGTGCACTGATCTGCTACTGCAAGAAGAGACACAGATCATAAAGTGGATATGAAGAAAACTCTTTGAATAAATCAAAAGATCAGGCAATACAACAAAGCTAAGAGCCTTCTCTAGCGTGCAAGTAACCTTACACTCTAACCAAAAATGAGGACATGCGTTCTTCATTTAAAAGTAATGATGGTTCTGATGGTGGTACACAGCATTAGTTTTTACTTTTGAAAGACCTGACAAGTTTTTCTTGCTATTTATGCCTCTGCGTGTATGTGTGCATGTATATCTAGATTTGTGCATGTGCCAGCATGACGGTGGAGTTGATTGAGAGTTTGATTGAGAGTATAAGTGAAACATATGCAGAGGCCCTGTCACATTTGGAATAAACACATCAAAAGTAAGGGACACTCTGGGGATTTAAGGGCTGGAGACAGAAGAGGGAGGCAGGGTGGAGGAGGGTAAGTAAGGGTAGATGGAGGTGGAGGGGAGGTGTTCGTATCAATCGGAGCATCAATCAGAGTCATTCAGAGTCTCGGGGCTCATTGAGACAAGGATGGATGTTCGTCACCTTCACCTACTCGCTCCATCAACGTCACACAGTGCCGGCAAATGAGGGCCATTAGCCTTGAGTTGTGGCCTTACACAATATGCTGTACTGAGCTGTAGTGTATGGCCAGTCAGCCCTGGACATGGACCAATCCCCTTGATCAACTCTGCTCCACCATGGTAAATGACGTGTGTGTACGCTCCATATATGAATGTATACAAACCACTTGGACAGAACTAAACTCAGTAATCACAGCACAGCATACAGAATATAATATACGACAAGGACGTGTGTATGGAATATTGCTATGCTGACAGATGTTAGACATAACTGCAATAGATGATAGACCATTTAACAAATTTAGCAAATTAGCTTTGAATGACAAGACACTGGTCATGTTCGATATAACATAATCCCACATCGCATGTGTCACACCGACATCAAATAAAGTGGAAAAAAACTGATTCAGTTCTCGGTTTTGATGATGATGCTGATAGAGTTCACACTATCAAGCTGCAGTGTTTTTGTCATGAGAGATGATGTTTCAATGACATTCTGTAAAAGTTGACTGACAAACACAATTTAACCTCAAATACCCGATGCAAATGGATTCTGGTTATGTTTGAGCTGAACCAGCGGAAGTTGTTTACACAGTGTTCAGCGTACTATACCTTCTTCCTCTTACGGGCCTGTGGGTGGTTCTGTCCGTCCTGAGCCTTGCCCAGCAGGTCTGGAAACACCAGGGGTTTGAGTGAACGGGAGCGTGGGGTTCTGGGATACCGGAACGGGTCCATCATCCGGAAGTCCCGTCCGTAGCGCACGGAGCAAAGAGAGCGCGAGCGTAGGCGTCCCGCCGAGTGCAGACTGTTAACGCCAATCATGGCCAGAGAGGACGGAATGCGGGACACACAGAATTGGACTCAGTTCTAGTACAGGACACTCACTTCAAATCCACCAAAATCCTCTTATGTCTGTATGTTTACTTCCTGCAACAGTTATGCAGTGGTGTATAAGGAAAGAAAAATGTTGTTCCTCCAATCAAAGAACAGTGTGAAATGAGGTTCATCGAATCTGGATGCTATCCAACAGACACCAGGTTGTAGGATGAGAAGCTTATGTGCCAAAGCGGTTGACCAGAAGACAGCTGGAGGAGAATTCAGCCGTCACAGAGAGCAGCCGGCGAACAGCCAAGAGCGTGGAGGCGAGGCGTCATCTGGAAGCTGCCAGTCAGTCAGCGGTGGATGATGCTGTCAGCGGGCATCAAACCCCAACAGCCTCTCCCCAGAAAGTCTCGATCGACACCCACCAGGCAACACCGGAGTGACCCAGAGCCAGAGTGCCCACCCGACTCTGAATAATTGATCAGATGGCCATGTATTATACATGTAGAGAAACGACTCCTTCACTACAACTCAGCGTCACAGCGGTGATTTAGACTGGAGGTCTCCTGTGGGAAGGTGAGACTTTCCTCCACAGGTGAGTCTATCGGTCACGACGGTGCAGTAGGATGATTTATTATTTAACTTCGGATAAATCCAATGTGATTGTGCAGGTGTAATGGTTCTCTATAGAACTTCGGTGGGAGATGAATTACAGTTCATGGGGAGGCCATTACGGAAAACTGTACTTTCTCCAAACAGGTGTTGGGGAAGTGGGTAAACATTCCCTCTCTACCTGGCTGCAGAAGGATGCCAGCCTCCGCCAAGTTACCCACGACAAGCACAGGGACGAATACTTAAACATACACACACACAGACACACACTCACACACACACACACACAGGGACCCAAGCTGACACTCACAGATGGTATGCAACACTTGCAGAGGTGTGAACGGACAGCCAGCATGAAACAGATGGGCCCAAAATGCGGAAATGAAGAGGTAAAAAGACACAGGCGCACAATAAGCTCGCTCCGCTTATATTGACACAAACACACAGTTAAGCACAAGAACACACAATAGAGAGGGAGGGAGGGAAGGAGGGAAGAAGGGAAGGAGGGAGGGATGGACAGCCGCCCTCGGACTTCAGAGCTGGGATTCCAAAGAGCACTCTCAATTGCGTCACTCGGACAGAGATACAGTAGAAACAAAATAAATTCGAGAGATTAAAGAAGCAGGGCACAAAAGACTACCACGGAGTTACAAGGGAAGGGGGTGAGCATGTAGAAAAGCAGTGCAAAAAGCTGAGATTCAGCGCGCTCAACAGAGAATAATGAATGATCCTGTTGCTCCCACTGTAAAATGGATACCAGTCTGTTTTACAGTCACAGCGCTGATTGTCAGATTATCATCCTCTTCTTTCTCAGAAGAATCAGTTCTTCCTCCTATTTTCTGTCCATGTGTTTCGGTCCGTTGTCATCGCTTACTCCCTGTTCCCCCCACTGTGATCCACTTCTCTCAGTGCCGCTCAGTCAGTGCTTTCTCTCAGTCCCTCTTTCCACTGGTCTTAGTCTCTTCCCATCGCGCGTACTGTGGGTGTGGGTGTGTGAGGAAAAAATGACTGTTCTCCTGCTGATGTCTTTCATTGCCTCGCTCCTCTTTTGTCGCTCCCCTGGTTTATCTTTCGCGATCTCTCCTCCCGATCCACTGCTTCTCTCTCTCTCTCTCTTTCTTTCCGTCCCTCGTCTGCTGCGGAGGAGAGGAAAGGAGAGCTGGCTGCCTGAATCGCAGACAGAAAAGAAGCTGATAGGGACACTGCTCTCTCTCTCCTGCGCGCGCTCTCGCTCTCTTGCTCGCTCGCTCCCTCTCCCTCACTTCGTCAATGCGTTCCTCCCTCCCTCCATCCCTCCCTCCCTCCCTCCTTCTCTCAGTCATTCGCCAGCCAATCACCGTCTCCCAACTGTCTCCTCCGTGCATACACACATAGACACATGCAGGCGCGGGCACACACACACATAAACACTTTTTTTAATATGTTTCGAATGGCAATTAGCATTCAGTGGTTGTCTTGTCGCTGAAGTGGAAGAGATTGGTAAGGTGAGAGGAGAGAGAAACATGGAAAGAATCAGCAGGAAAGGGGCTGTGTGTGTGTGTGTGTGTGTGTGTGTGTGTGTGCATGTATATTTCAGCAACACTTAATGAAAAAGCTCCACCCCGGCACAGAAACGTGACAAACAAGTGTGTATTTAACATTCAGCACCACTGCTATTGAACTATGAATTAAACATAAAAAAAATGCAGAAGCATCATTTTTCAAACAAATTTGCCCCCGTCCTTTCAGTTTGCACACGAGTGTCAGTGATGATTAGTGTTTTTAGGATTTAATGCATTCTAAAAAGCATCACAACCAGTTAAATGAAATCTGACTCTATCACAACACACAAATGTATGTGATTTCTATATGATTATGACTGCAAAACCCAGATTTTTCCCTGCATTCATTCAAGCTACCTCCCCCTCAAGAAAAAAATATGAAAACACCTAAACGTTACTTACTGTAATTTCCCACACAAAGCACAAAAAAGGACATGCCCATAATAATTTTATCACAATTAAATATAAAAAATAAAGAGCAGTTTCAGTTGCATCAAGGAATACAACCAAAACTGGAACCTGACTGGAACCAGAACATAACATTTCCCCATGACCACCATGGCTAAGAAAACAATTACAGGGGAACCACTGAGCCAACCACACCGCAATGAGAGTGAGCGAAAGGAGAAGAGAGAGGAGGAGACAGAGGAGAAAATGGAGCACCTGACAGAAACCTGGGTGTACAAGACAGATGAAGGAGGAGTTTCCCCCTGGAGGAAATTTGTCAGATAAAATTATTGACTTTAGAACCAGTAACAGGGACGGGGTATAGAACAAAACCTGGAGCCAGGGGCGTGACAGGGGATTTAATGATTGTGTCACTCATACAGCTTGGGCATTGATGGGACTGATTTACAAAAAAAAGAAAAAAGATTTATAGTCACAACAAACCAAAAGATTAATTTTCACAAAGTCATCCTAGGGAAATGTCCATCCAGCCAGAGAGGTGCTAGTAAAATGTCCATCCATGCTTTTGTCTACTGCCTTTCAATATAAGATCTTATATAAGATCACTTATCAATATAAGTGATCTTAAGACCAAGGTGTTTTTTCCGTTTCCCTTCTTTTCTTTTTCTTTTCCCCACAAAATATAAGCTCTGCAGAATTGTTTAATTTGCATTTTTATTTATTTGACTATATGCTTATGCTTTTTCTGTTGTAGAAAAAATGTCAAAGAAAAGATGTATTTGAATGAAACGTATCATACATGTTGTAAAAGAAATTCTTTGACAATAAAGTGGTTGTGGAAGCATTTTATCTTGTAGAATATTAAATGATGATATTCAATTCTCTAACCTCTATCTACAATTTCACAATTTCGCCTCAGCATTGTTGAGTTATAGCTGTTGCTAAAATAAACAATCTTAAAATACTTGGCCTTGCACTGTTACATAGTACATTCATCAAATCTTGTGTGTACAAAAACCACGGACAATTTTTGTTTTCCCAAAGTTAAAGACACCAAAAACAAATCAGAAATAATCACCATGACAAGGGGGTGCCTTTGGCCTGTGACTGTTACTGCAGTTAACCCAAGACAAAAACACAAAAACACAAAAACAACATTCCTCCCTCTTGAGTAGTGTCTGTCTTTCGATGTGCACCGTCAGGACAGACATGTTAGGGAGCTGGGAGGTGACGCTGTCCCCCTGGCTCCTGTGCCTCTATCAGTGGGTCGGGACTGGAGCAGAGAGGAACATCAGCGAGCCGGGAGAGTTGAGCTAACCTTTGACTGCAACCCCAAAACAACTTGCATCAAGATGACAGCCTGTTACAGGACGAGTCGGGTCCAGGAGGAAGGTAAAAGCTTTGGTGCTAGTTTCTGTCACTGTCTCTTCTTCTGTTTGTCTATCTCTGTATTTGTCTCTCTCTCTCCCTCATCTCCCTTAGAGGTATTGTTCCTCCCTCTCTCCTTGGCTCAAAAGTTAGAGAAGTGGGCTTGTGACTGGAAGCTTGAATCCCAAGACCAGCTGTAAAACCATCAAGGTACTTGCACTGGGCAGCTCCCATGTTTCAAAGTGTGTAACTGCAAGAATGTGAACCAAGGTGGTGCTAAAACACAGAACAGAGAACGCCTGCTCAGCAAAACCTACCAGAAATAAGCTAAATATCTTTCTTTTGTTGTCACTGTCACTCTATGCCCTCTATCAGTGTATTTCCCTTTCTCTCTGTCTGTCAGTCTCTCCCTCCCTCCCTCCCACTCAATATTTCCCTTCCTGTCTAAATTTCTCCCTCACGGTGAGTTCAGACAGCTTTGGGAGAGGGGGAGCGCACTTGAAGCCCCCCGTCTCTGCTGACCTCAGCAGTAAGCTCTCTCTGTAACTCGGTCTTTCTCTTTCTCTCCATCATTCTCTTTCTCTCAGTCTTTCTCTGTATCTCTGTCTTTCTGTCTTTCCTTCCTCTGTCTCTCTCTACCCTCCCACCCCTAATGGGGCTTAATATTAAATTTGTATTCTTTCATTTTTTTCAATTTTCATATAAATCAATGTCCGTTTTGCTCCTATCTATCATTGATTTACATAACATATTAGTGATTGAACCTATACCCGGTTCATGAAAGCTTTTACATTTGCTGTTGTCAGGTAACGTTTTACTTTCTGGCATTAGCAAACAGCGGTTTGTTGAGAATAAATAGAAGAAGAACTGGGTAGTTACCATGAACAGTGATAGCCACCATGGCTGAACAGACAAAGAAGAGAGCGCCACCTACAGAAACTCAAACTCCATCAACAGAAAATCCAAGGAGAAAGACGTCACAGTACTGGACACACTGTTTGATTGACAGGTGATCTGTGGGAAGTGCAGAGCAGAAACTCCACAGCAATGAGCGCTTAGCAAAAACGATGTCACCAAAATAATAAAAGCGAAGATCACGTGCATTGCCATGTTAAAGGTGACACGTTTTCTCCCTGCACACGTTGGATGTACAGCCATAACGGTGAAAATAGCAGCATTCTCTCTCTGTGTCTTTCTGTCTCTCTCTCCCTCCTCAGACATGACCTGCTTGTCTCTGCCCAGGCTGGCAAGGCCGGCGAGCACTGGCACCAAGCAGTGCACATTTCAGACATATTCACAGTTGGGCCAGACCAACAGCAGGGAAAACTGCAAGAATGATTTCTTCTCCTTCATTTACAAAAGTAAATAAGTCATCCGTCTTTTCTGTCTCTGTCGATTCTGCGACGCAATCAATAGCATCAATACAGCTAATTACTGTTTGAAGAGCTTGGTTCAGCATCTTATTGAGCTATACGACATTACCATTTCAGCTGAATTTGTTCTCTTGCTCTAATGTGGGCTGGTAACCTACTTCAGTGCATCATTAGCTCTCACTTCAAGCCTCAAGCCCTGAGCAGTGGTGAAGAAAGAGGGGGAGAGAGAGAGAGAGAGAGAGAAAGAGAGAGAGCACAAACCTATCTCTGAGCCTCACAATAAAGTTTCCACCAGCTTCGGCCAGCAGCCAGAAATTAAAATTCTGCAGGGAATTGTGATAGTGAGGCAGCAGCTAAGTTTTCTATACAAGTTGGTATAGGGGGGTAAAGGAACGTCAAGTTTTAATGAAGGCTTAAAAAAATCTTAATCATTTCTCTTCATGATAACCTCCCAAACACTATCTATCTATTATGGACACAGCTGGTCCATATACTGCAGCATTCCAAAACAGCTACTATGGAGCTACAACATTTGAAAAAAGTTACAAAATGATTGGTAACAAAAAAATTGAAAATATTACAGTACTTTTAAACAACAGTAGCCAACTGACAGTATGTCTTTGTTTGACAAAATGACACTTTTCCATACTGGAGGCTCAGCATTATAGCGAGAAAAACAGAGAAAAGCCTTCTGTTATTATTGGCAAAGTGAACATTCAACAATTCAGAGGCAAGACTCTATCTATCTACTCTATATATTACAGCTAAGTGATTGGGAATGAATGTGATGTCGATGGAGGATTGCTGCTGTGCTTAGACTGTAACTGTTTGTCAGCCTGTCACATCTGTTGAGTGAGAGTATGCATGACTGGGAGGAAATGTCCCCCGGTGTACATTAAGATACTTTATGGCCTCATTATGAATCCTAGAATGGGAACACATTGATTGAGACAAACATGCTTGAGCATTAGAACAGGCAAGCGTGCCGTACTGTATGTGTACTCGATAACCCATCATTCCATTACTGGAGGGATGTAGCGGAGTGAATACTTTAATCATGTTTTCATTTTCATTTTAATCATGTTCTCATGTTTTATTCAAGTAGATTTAACCCATCATTTTAATTTATATAAACCTCTTTGATGCTAACTCATTGCATAGGCTACAATGTTTGCTTGTATCAAGTTGCATGAACATAAGGACTACAAATCAATACATGAATTAATACTGTTATGCTTAGGGCCAAAACAAAAAACAGTGTTACTTGCAGAGTAGAAACCATAACTATGGCAACTGTAACTTCAGGCTAGATAGGCAGTTGTTCAAAACATCTTGATGGCTGACTGGAGACTTTTCCGATACTGTTCAAATGCAACATAATTAATTGTCGGAATGAAAAACGAGCAAACATTTCAAAGTGTGGAATGAATGAAACACGCGCAAATCTTTCTGGGTAACACGGTGTTCAGGGAAGTGGGAGAGAAGGCCATGTGACGCCAAAGCCAGCTTCACACACTCAGTTCAGCAGATTGCTCCATTCTGCTCCTCTATTGTGGTGGTAATGGGAAACATATCAGTGGGTTTAATCAGAAGAGGCTGAACTGGTGAGAGAGAGGGAGGGAGAGAGAGAGGGAGGGAGAGAGAGAGAGAGAGAGAAAGTTGAGAGGGACTAATTGAGAAAGAGAAAGAAGCTGTGAGGAAGAATGAGAGACGATTGAGAGAGGGAGTTAATGAAGGAGAGAGAGAAAACAAGTAAGCAGGAAAGCAAGCAAGCAAGCAAGAAAGAAAGAAAGAAAGAAAGAAAGAAAGAAAGAAAGAACGATGTGGGACTAATTGAAGGAGAGAGAGGGAGGGACAGAGTGTAACAGAGGGAGAGAGAGGTGGAGAGAGGTATCATGGGGATGCAAAGCCCCACTCATTATTTTCCAGTCCACCAGGCAGCTGATTTCTGTTTTAGCTACAGGACTCGGTAGTACAGCACCACTCCAGTGTTTCCTGCTCCTCAGAATAACGCTTCAACATATGGCACACGCTTAAATAAATAATCACCTAACACTTGTGCTTTACGATGAGTGTAGCCCATGTTAATGATCGTCATTTGATTCAGGCTTGACAAGATGAAGACTTCATTTCCAACATGCAGTTTTTAAAAAATATATCATCACCTGAAATGTATCATTCAATCTCTAAAATGCAGAAGATGCAGTCTGCATAAGCATTTTGTGAACCAAAGACTACCCTTGAAAAGCACTGTAATTATTTGTAAGTTCTATAAATAAGTTTTCAAGTGTAGGTGCCACTATTTCCAAATGGTGACGTGATTTTATAATGAAACTCTTAAAATTCACTATTCAATTCTATGCAAAAATTATTCCAAGGTACACTTAATATTGAAAAAGAAACATACAGAACATGCTACAGTGCAATCCAAGAGTGGAGAAATATTTGATCACAACTATTGATCTAACAAAATATGTCATGCTACTTCAAGTAGTGATCATATGAAAAACTATGCCACTAGCAATCATGTGTCGATCATAAAATGTATCTCACATCTTGGGCAGAGAGAGATGACATGATGCTATCAACTATCCCAATGTCAACTTCCTTTTATTTCCACACAACCCGGCTGGTAGGTGAAAAATTCAATCTGAGAGACATACAGTGAACATAAATACGAAAAAACAATTAAATGCTACAATGTATGACATCAGTATGTATGACTTCAAATGTCGATCGTTAAACTGATCTCACACCTTGAGTGAAGAGAGATGACAAAGAAGAAGGTCTAGATGGAAAAGGAGAGAGGATGAATGAAGAACTGGTCATTTTCTGGACCAAGCATGTAAGAGGGATTGAAGCCTATAGAGTGGAAAAGATGAGGAAGATGAAACATGTATTTTGCCCTACTCTGGGGACACGGGTATTCCTTACTGCTGAAAATAAAACACTTTGAACCTCATGGAAAGGAAAGAGGGAAGGAGTGAAGGAGAGAGGGCAGAGAAAGGAGGGAGGGGTGTGAGGGAGGCATGACAGCTGCTGTGAAGCGGTGGCAAAATGGAGGTAGAGGAAACAAGTGGCGAGTCACGGACATGGTGTGTGATATGTCTTTGTCTTTGTGTGTGTGTGTGTTGGGGTGAGAAATGAGCGACAGAGAGAGGTGGAGACAGAGAGAAGGATTTCTCCGGCTTACTCCTAATGCACTTACAGTACGAGAAAACACACATACCAGACATGAAGGGGGGAAATGGGAAAGCAAGAAAATGAGCGGAGGAAATGAGGAATAGAAGGATGTGAGGAAAGAGCAGGAGGAGGAATGACAGTCATTTTGTAGCAGGAAATGATGGCGTGATAAGAGAGAGGAGAGGTGAGGAGAGGAGAGGAGAGGAGAGGAGAGCAGAGGAGAGGAGAGGAGAGGAGAGATGACAAGCAAGGAGAAAGGAGAGGCAAGGAGAGGAGAGGAGAACTGGGTGGAGGTGAAAGAGTGTATCCAGTATGACAAAGATAAAGGTGCACGAGAAAAAGAGAAACAGAAAGGAGAAAGAGATTAAAAAAAAAAGAGCTAAACACTGACAAGATAAGGAGCAAGTGGGAGTGGGCAGGCAGAACATTTAGAGAGTTAGAGAACAAGGGAGTGAAAGAGACAAAGAAAAGAGAGAGTGTGGCTTGAGGGTAGAAAAGAGGAGAGACTGAGCGAGAGAGAGAGAGAGAGAGAGAGAGAGAGAGAGAGAGAGAAAGGAGTGGGAGCTGGTGGAAACTGGAAGCATGATTTAAAAGACTGTTCCTGGATCTATACGGCGCATTAATAAAACAGCTACCCCAGGTCAATGGGCCTCTCTCTCTCTCTCTCTCTCTCTCTCTCTCTCTCTCTCTCTCTCTTCCTCGCAGTCATGTGGCGGCATGGGGGCTGATGCTATCTTGCCCTTAATAACAGCCACAGCTTTTCATTTCAGAATTCATTCCCTTCATTTCTGCAGAAGGACGCGGCCCCACTCTCCCTCATGCATTATAAATACCCCATTACAACTTGTTGACTCGCGCTCCGGGGCCCTGTGGCACATTGACGGACCGCTTTGCAGACAAAACTAATCAACGGCATCATCATTAGGTGCACCAACGGACAGGCTACCCGCGCTGATTGGGTTATTTCGCCACGTTATGCGCCCCCGGGCCTCCGAACCCAGTGGCGTCTGATAGCTCTGGATCTATTGTACCCCAACTCAACGGGGTTAAGCTAATAGCCTAATCTAATGCTGTTCGAATCAAGCGCAGGCACCCTGAGGCGACCGATATCTCCTTCTCCTTGTCTCCAGACGACACAACAATTAGTCTCCCGCCCCTCGCTGTAGCTGCAGTGTACCAGGAAGTGGCAGGCCAAGGCAGGCCTCTGATTGGAGGCCTCTGGAGATGAGGTGAGCGCCAGCTGGCAGCGAGTGCAGGCCAGACAACCAGGCTCAGTAACAGAGATCAGAGGGACAATGCACTGCTGGAACACACACAGTCTGCTCTCCCTCAATTAGGATGTGTGTCTGTGTATGACTGTGTGTGTTTGTTTGAGTGTGTGTGTGTGTGTGTGTGTGTGTGTGTGTGTGAGAGAGAGAGAGAGAGAGAGAGAGAGAGAGAGAGCATTAATCAGTGCATGTGTGTGTGTAAGTACCTTGTGTGTTTTTGCATGTGAGTGTGTGTGCATGTGTGTACATTAGCACATGTACACATGCAAGCGTGTGTGTGTGTATGTTTGTGTCCAGGTACATGTGTGTGTATGCCATCTTAGACAATAGAATAACTTACTTTAAGCAGATCCTTGGGGAAATCTTGGCCATCGTTCAGTCCCTCCAGGTTCCCAATGAACTGTGTGCAGGACATCCTCTTGCCAATGTTCTGAAAAAGACAAATGGTTGTCTCATGCTGTTATTTTAACATAAATTGCCAGGACCCAAATCCTGCTGAGACCAGGATTGGGGTCTCTTTCATTGCAGTCAATTCAGGAGGTGGATTTTAATCCAAATTCAAAAACGTCATACTTTTGCCATTAAAAGCTCCTATATCCACCCTATGAAGAGGTAATTGAGAATGAAGGCTCTCTCATTATTAGATGAATCACAGCCTCAATTTCCAATTTGAACTAAATGCATTCAAAGGGTAGTTGACTCCAACCATGGTCTCAATATTAAGGTTGTTTTTTTTAACATACTCCACCCCATCACCCCATTATAAGTTAATCGGTCTGAAATTGTGATCATGACTCTGACAGGAAGCAATGACAGAGAGGAGGTTTGAGGGTCAAATCAAACTCATTAGGTGTGGTAGTGTATGGTATGGTATGGTATGGTATGGTTTGGTATGGTATGGCATGGCATGGCTTGGCATGGTATGGTATGGCATGGTATGGTATGGTATGGTATGGTATGGTATGGTATGGTATGGTATGGTATGGCATGGCATGGCATGGTATGGTATGGCATGGTATGGTATGGCATGGCATGGCATGGCATGGCTTGATATGGTATGGTATGGTATGGTATGGTATGATATAGCATGGTATGGTATAGCATGGTATGGTATAGCATGGTATGGTATGGCATGGTATGGCTTGGTATGGTATGGCATGGCTTGGCTTGGTATGGTATGGTTTGGTATTATATCTTTACTGTTCATTATAATGATGAAAAAAGCAGTGATGATTATAAATAGAAGATACTGTAACTTTGGAGTAATCTGGTATGATTATGATGATGATTATGATAACAATGATCATGATGAAAGAGTCGAGTCATGACATCCATCAGTCAGTCCTGTCTTTGATCATGATGATTATGATGACAGTGAAAACAAAGATCAAACGTGTATCCAGTAGATTTCCTGAGTTGCCCTTCACTAAAAGAGCAGATCCCCTATCCAGTCACCTCTATAGCCACTTTAATTAATCATTCATCCACAGAGCTGTACTATCACAGAAAGCAGCCGCCAGTGGCCTAGATTTACAAAGGGAGGCTTTGACTGTAAAAGTAGCGGATTTATGACGGTGAAAGGAGCTCAGCTGGCAGACCTGCAGACCCAGATCAGCTGGTGATCAGTCTGGGTCTTATATTTCCCCAAACTATCTCCACAGTTAATCAAAAGGGGCTTTGAGGGGAATGTGGCTCTTCAAACTTTTCATTCTCTTCGTTTATCCTTCTTCTGACTGAGCAACCCTACCTGGGACACTTACAATACACACATAGATAGACGGGGAAGTTGTAACGCACACATATATACACACATGTATGTACAGAAGCACAGACACAGATACAGACAAACACACACACACACACACTCTAGTAACACTTACATGGCCATGTAGATCAGTGTTCAGCAGCATAAGGGCACAGGTGAGAGTGTGAACTGCATCTACAGGATAAAAACAGTCTGTCATTATAGTTTCTCAACAAGTTTATATTTTGTAAGTTTTTTATATGGTAAGTTTGTGAGTATGGTATGTATGTCGTATTTGTAAGTTTAAAAACTTTATGTGACTACATGAAGTTTCTCTCCAAAATTATATTTCCACCCTTTGAAAAACATGAAACCTCTAGTGTTGAATGAATGAAGTCCAACATTGTATGTGTGATGCTGTGTATGATCCACACTATGTTTTCTGTACTCACATTGCTAACTGAATTTCCTTGGGGACAACAAATGGTATTGCATCGTATCGTAGCTCTTTATTGAATATTATAGGGTTATTGGCATTGTAAGACCTTTTTAAGATAAGATAAAATAAGATAAGATAAGATAGCACTTTATGAACCCCTTGGGGAAATTCAAGTTTTTTAAGGATATGTGTATTTTTAAAAAAATATTTAGCAATAGATTTTTTTCCATTTACTGGCAGTGACAACACTTCCCTACAGAGCACTTACCCTCTGATGGTATGATTTTTGGGTTGCAGTTGAGGTAACGCCTTGAAAAGTGTGACAGCACCCTCTCCCTCTCCTGAGTCTCCCCCATCAGGGCAAACTGCCTGAGGAAGGTCCTGACATCAAAGACAGATGGACAGTCAGTATGACAGGGTCTGCAAGGTTACTATCAAATATGGAATCCATTGCAGATCAAACATTACCTGTCTCAAATTTTAATGAAAAATAATATCCACTGAAATACTCTTATTGTGGTAGAGTTACTTTTGGATTAAAGGTACTTTGTCCAAAACCCTAAACATTCAAAAATCCATCCGTGTGTAGATAAATAATTTATTCCAAATTACAGCTGTGAGTGTGTGCTCATCATCCCCCTAACAGCTGTCAATGATTTTTAAAGATGTGCAGGATTATATTTGTGTCCGATCTTCTTTTTCCCATTAAACATGTTTTTGTATGATCCAACAAGTACTGACCTATTTTTGGAAAGTACCTGCAATGTGATCACTGTATTTCCTACAGCAGCTGTAACTGATTAGGCTGCTATTTTTATGGCCAGATTACTGTAATCTCATTACATCATTAATCAGTTACTTACTATTTACCAACTGAGCCTGAATAAACATCACATAGACAAAGGTAAAGTCATTTTGCAGTGACCAACAGGAGAAGACATTGGTTATACTGGGCAGCACCCAGGAGTGAATGTATGAGACTGAATGAATGTGAGGCAGAGTGGAAAAGGAGCATGCTCAGCAAAACCCTTCTCTGGATAAATGAAGGTAAAAAGAAACACCCTTATAAACCTTAGTGGAGCTGTGGATAGACTGATTACATGAGGTTACTTACAGTACATACAAGCTGTCATTTCATGCCAAATGCAAGGCCAAAGCTGCCCTCTAGAGAGCAGTATTACCATCCACTGATTACAATGATGATCTCAAGATATCAAGAGAGTGCAGCTTTGCATCTCAATGAGGCACAGTCACAGCCACTATGCAGAAGGACTCCTTTAAAAAAGTATGTGTTCATTGGTGTTGGGACCAAAGTAAGAAACTGAGGTTTTGAAATCTACACATTTATTTCTTAATCATAAATCTTTTTTTAGACAAACTTACTATCCACAGTCAATATTTAGCAGCGTTTGGCTGGTGGTGGAATTAATTTCTCACCCTGGTTTTGGACCTTTATGGGTTTATTATAGGGCTGGCTATTTAAAAACACTAACTTTCAGTAGTGTAACAATTTTTTTGTATCAATATTTGGATCAATATTGAT
Organism: Centroberyx affinis; assembly: GCF_046629955.1. NCBI lineage: Eukaryota > Metazoa > Chordata > Actinopteri > Beryciformes > Berycidae > Centroberyx > Centroberyx affinis. Next base: position 19,226 of record NW_027283064.1, on the reverse strand, counting down.
ATTATCAAAAGGCATCAAAAGGTTTAAAAATGTTGTATTATGATGGGATCTTTTGTTTTCTATTAGTTTAGCGTAATTTCTCTACTGAGAAAATCAATTGAGTACTGTGTGAAAAACTCTCATGCATAATGAAATGTGGTTTCTTTTGACAAAAGTAAGTAAGTATTGTTTTAAAACTTGTATTACTGTAATTTGAGTATCGTAATTATGTGTATTGAAACATTTCCAATGATACCCAGCACTGTATGTATGTATGAATGCTGAATGTATGGCAGGTAGGTATGTATATATTTGACCACTCACCGTAATGCCTGGTCAACAGCGAGGCCTGTGAAGTTGAAGAAGCTCAGATACTCTTCTGCTACCATACGGCTGAAGTCATTACTGTAGCAAGATGGACAGATAGATAGATAGATAGATAGATAGATAGGTAGAGAGAGAGAAAACAGGAAAAACAGTGACCAAACAAACCACAAAATGTCAATCAAATGCTCAAAAGCTGGCTTTCTCAGCTCAGTCACCCGCCCCAATTCGGGCTGTCAGTCAGTGCACACCGGCACAGTCAGCTCAGATATAGACCGGAGGCCAAAAAAAACAAAAAACGGAGATTCCCAGGGTGCATCTGTCAGAAAGGAGGAAACCCTTTAATCCCAAATTCTTTCTCATCAGCGCAAGCAAGCAACTGACAGACTGACGGGCTGATCCAGCAGCACAGCAGCGGAGGAGTGCAGACATGCAAAAAACACGGCACAATTTAGCCAGTATGTAAAGTCACATACAGTATGTACAGGAAACTGCACTGTGTGCACTGACCCTGCTAATGGATTAGCATTCATTAAATAAACATAAGATGCAGTAGAAAGGAGATCAAATAGCATCTACATACATTATATAAAAATAGACGTTTCCCCCAATAACATGCAAATTGACTGTTATTTTACAGTACTTTAAACCTTTGTTAAGAAGAATACTACATAAATGTAGCTTATTGTTATTAGTAGTAACAGTACTATTAGTATTATTAATAGTAGTTGTAGTGGTAGATGTGGTAGTAGCAGTAATAGTAATAGTAGTAGATGTAGTAGTTGTAATACAAGTAGATGTAGTTATAGTAGTAGTAGTTGTTGTAGTACTATTTTCAATGCATAAATAAACAGCAAATTATACCACACTAGAAATAATAATACTTCTAAAAGAAAACCAGTGCATGACTAGCAGGATTTGCAGACACCAACAGATTCCTCACAACAAAACAAGACTATAAGAGCTCACTTCTTGCTGAGGTGGCGCGCCACGTCGGACTTCCTGAAGCCATCCAGGTTGTAGAGGCGTTTGGCCAGGCGTTTGGCGGCCGCCACGTCGGCACGGTGGCTGCCGTTGGTGAGGGTGTCGCTGCTGCCCAGACCCAGTCTGTCGCTGAGGTCCTGGTCCAGCTCCGAATCTGTTGCCAGGCGGGCCTTCTCCCTGCACAGAGAGAGAGAGGGGGAGGAGGGGTCAGAGGTCAAAGAGGAGAAAGAAACAGTGAGTAACTGAAATAGGACACAGTGAGACAGATGGACAGAGAAGGATGTATGGGAAGAAATGGAAAGATAGAGGTTGGAAAAGGAAGTAGCAGAGGTAGAGAGACGGAGAAGTGGAAAGTGGGACAAAGTGAGAAAGAGGACAGATAAAAGAAAGAGTTTGATGGTTAATTGAAAAGAATAGAGAGAGAAGGGTAATAGGGGATCAAAGAGGAATACCACAACTACTGCTACTACTACTAATTATACTGATAATGATAAAGTAAAATACATAATGGGAAGATAAAAATAGAAACCTGATCAAGAGAAAACAGGTTAAAAGAAAGATAAATAACTGTAAAATGAAATGAAATGGAAAAAAAAAACAACACAAGATGAATGGCGAGTGGATAGCAGAGGATGATTACAGAGATAAAAGGGGATTTAGTAGTAATATTAGCAGAGAGGGAGGTGGGAAGGAGGAGTATGACAGGATGGAAATAGACATATAGACAGGGAGAAGAAAGGCAGAGGGAGATCATGAAAAATTTACAAATTAAAGAGTTTTTGATGTTAGAGAGCAGAAAGGAAAACAATGAGTGCAAATATGCAGAAGTAGAGTTAAAAAAAGGCTAAGTACAAGAGTTAGAGGTCAAAGTGTTAATAAATGCAGTAATGGTGTTATTTATTTTTGCACTCATTTAGGTGTAGCATAAAGTATAACAGAACTTTTCCAAACTATTCCATATTCACATGGTTATCATACACTTGAATAATACCGCCTCTCAAAATCTCCCCCTTTCCGCCCATTTCCTTGCTTTCTCTTATCATTTCCTCATTAAGCCTCTTCAAAGCATTAGCAAGTTCAGAAGTGCAGAACTTATTATATCTGAATTATTCTGTGATAATAATTTAAGCATGTTATGTCACCTTGGAGCCAGCAGAGAACTTCTCTGGCTTCTGTTAGAATATGGATGATAGAAACGAGGTCTCTGAGTTCATGCACTTAGAATTCGACATGTTTTTCAGGGGATGCTGAGCGTCGCTGCTGCACAGTTGAAAGCTGTGTAACCATTCTTGTCACGCCAGCCAAAGAAAACAATGACAATCCAACAGCTCAGATTTGTATTCCAAAAAAGCAAGAAACAGCAACACTTCCTGAACAAGCGGAGCTCGCGTTTGGATCTATTGACGGCGGAACAAGCCAAGAAAACCCACAACACACAGTGCAGAGCCTTGCATCCCACACTGACACATCCTTATCTATGAGTCAGGCAAATCTCACCAGAGCAAATACTGCAAATAATAACACGGGCTGACTGGTGAAGAAAGCTACGGCCGTTCAATGGTCAACTTTGGTTTCACAGAGTACACAGAAGAAAATCTGAGGTGAGTGCAGAGGTAATTTCACACATTTCAAATCTGCAGCCTTACTAAACAGGCCTCTAGGTTCAGTAGTGGTACAGTAAGCCATCATATAGTCCATAGTTCCAAGTTCTTCAACCTACATTTACTCTGGATCAAGTATCAGTCCTGCAGCATCCACCACAGCCAATTCCTTCTCAGATGTTACGAAATAGAAGGTAACAGGCCTGTTGCAACATAAAACTTGCAAATAAACCTGACCAGTCCTCATAACTTCTGACAGCTAAAAACAGAACACCATTTGAATTTTCCATCCGGCCAAAGAAAATATTCAAATATCTGTAAGTTGCATGAGAGACAGGAGCGACAGGTTCATGGGTGGGAGCTTACCTGTGGCGGGACCGCCTAACCGGCAAATACCTCTCCTCTCCGACCGCAACTGAGCCATGACAGCAGAAGACGGAGGGCGTGTTCCCTGCCGTCCCTGTCCCTGTCCCCTGCCCGGCCCCGTGCCTCAGACTGCTCACCCGACTGACCCCTCCTCTCCTCCTGGCCCCATAACCCGACCGCATCACCACTCACTAGTCGCCCCACTCTCTGTCTTTCCACGCAGAAAAGTTAGTGCCACGCGAATGCTGTGCGACACCTGTAGTCGGCCCCTACAGGCCCACAGATTAGGACATTCCTCCGCCTGGCTTTGAGTCTGTCTGAAGTAAAGAGGAACTTCATGAGTCCTTTTTTCTCCCCTTTCTCACTTTCCCCCCTCTGTTTGCTGTCATTTGATCTTCACAGCAAATTTCCTCCCCCCAAGTAAAGGAGCTGTTTGTCCTGCGGTGCCTCTCCCTCTCTGTCTTTTTCCCTCTCAGTCTGTTTGGTGTTGTTTCTGTTCCTCTTTGCACTCCTCCCTCTCTCTCTCTTTCCCTCTCTCTCTCTCTTTCTCCCTTTCTCCCTCCCTCTTCCACTGTGTAAACTTTAGCACTGTCCCCTGCTGACCTTGGATTCTAAGCATGGCATGAAACTTGGCTTGTCTTTCGCCCAAAATCCCTCTACCCCCCCCTCTCCCTCTGTCCCTCCCTCCCTCCCTCCATTCATTCCTCTTTCTCCCTATCTCCAATTACACACACTCAGTATTTGCATCCTTTTGGGTGTTGTATACATTCTAGTCTACCTTGTTTCTGCTGTGAGCTTTTTGCACACCTACAGAGAAAACAAAGATACAAGGTGTCAGGTTGAAACTCCCAGAAATATCCACTAGGTGCGTGCCTCCATATTGTTTCCTCTACAACCACGACTGCCCAAGGGAAAGTATAGGTTGGCCTTCTGTAAACATTGTGGCAATTGTGGCGTCTGTTTACAGCATGCGCTTCATCAGGGCTGGCATGAGGAATGTGTTCAGTGTGGATAACTAGTTAGATTAGGCCAGTACTGTACTATAGTCTCCTTTCTGCCACCTGTTAGCATTGTCTCTTCAAGAGCTAGCACAATGCCGGGGTCCTGAGAGAATTCCTAGTGTCAGACTCTGCTTCAACGGTCTATCATCGCATAATTGGACCCCCTCTCTCAGTCCAATGGCCAGCTCCGCACAATGAGCCTCTGTCTAACAGCACAGACCGTCTCAAAAGGGTGATGTGAGGGAAGGGAGGGGTGGCGTTGGGGGGAGTGAAATTCCAACTTTTATCAAAGTATGGACAAGCCTTCAGAAATATTTGCCCTGTTGTCAGGCTCCTGGATTCCACTGCTCCAGGGCTGCGAGAGTTGGGCTGGTCACGGAAGTCTGATAACACCGGTGTAATGTAAACATTTACCTTACTAGTCCAGCATGTATTGGTTCTCATATAAAGGGATTTAAGTGATCTGGAAGTTGTGGAAAATCCTGGCCATACCTAATCTGTGAGTATAACTTCAAATACACTCAATAACATCTTGGATAGGGGCTTTTATACTGAAGCCTCTGTACTGTTTTTGACCCTTTCGGACAGTATTTGTGCATTGATCAGTTCAGTCTGGATTATGTTTTGTTTTTGTGTCAGTGGACAGAGCTTTTCCAGCTACACACACAATCGAGCCACTGTTCAATAAATGGCAGAAGACAGAAAATTGAATGGTTGTGGAAAGACACACATACTCAGTACTGTTACTAGCAGGATGGTGGAGGACAACTAGGACTGGCCTAATTATCCACAGTACCCAAATACCAAGACTCACAAGCCACAATATGTACCCCCCCCCCCTCCTTATACACACACACACACACACACACACACACACTTACCCTCCCTTACAGACTGCAGCAGGGATTTTGGACCGGTTAAAAAGAACAAAATCAATGTGGATAGCATACTGGGCAAAAAGGGGAAAAATGTATAATAAAGAAATAATGTTTGTCATTGTTGCTGCTGAAAGTGCCCACCTGCATTAGCTTCACCCTTGGTATCACAAAGCACTTGAGTGGTGTGACTGTGGTCCTCTCTCGCCATCTAGTGGTCTGAGAGACAAGGTGACCCGGTGCAGTCACTGTACCTCTGCAGTGCTGTCACACCAAGTTAGGGTGACATTCACCAAGCCAGTCCACCTCACTGCCACACACAAGCACTGTAGCGGTCATTTCTTTACCATAAGTGATTATTACAGAGAAACAGACACTTGTCCCTAACCTCAACCACACTTCAGACTGTATCGCATATCTTGTGGGGAGTAGGATGGATTTAGAAAGCAACTGTTTTAGTGATGATATGAAATGAGAATACAGCATATGACAAAAAGACAAAGGATTCTGGATATAAAATAAAGTCCCTTGATTTTCAGGTATCCAGGGAGAGTCCAGGGAGAGTTATAATGGAGTCTTTGGGCCTTTGACTGTGAAGGTGAGTCCTTCACTGCTGCAGCAGCCATCTGCCTCTGTCTAACTTGCCTACAGGAGCCATCTAACACACACACACACACACACACACACAAGCATGCACTTCACACATACATCCATGTAAGCACTCACAAACACACATGCACGCACATACTCACACTCATACATACATGGAAATATGCACAGATGGACACACACACACTCACTCACACAGACACACACACACATAGCACACATCCACCGCCTGCCTGCCAGACAGCAGAGGGACCACAGGCAGCCTTCTAGCGACCTTCACTCCAAGCCACTCTGCTCCAGAATAGCACTGCAGCGCTGCTCTGTGCAAGGAGAATGGCACAGACTGAGACTCATTTATCTGGAGACTGACAACGCTCCATTACTGGGCTACTGACCTCAGAAAAATGCAATCAAAAAGGCATTAACATTAAATTATTATCAAAAACACTTTAATTTGTAACTGCTTATGAAGTTCCTTCCACTACTACAACAGAGGCAGTAAGATACAGTTCATCCAAAGGAAAAACTTTGAAAGTTACTCATGTTTCAACAGTTTATAATTTCAAAAAAAACAAAACAACATACTTTGGATTCCTCTAATAGCTGCAGTTTCATTTGTTATGGTTTTTTCTCTCTGTGTGCCTGAGAATGTGAAAATATATTTGTATGTGGTACATACTCTATGTATATGACTGAATGCTGATCTAGATATGTGTATAGATTATATGATGTTGTCAATAACACTGAATGATTGATACAATCCTCATATTTCTAATATTATTATTCTTTGCAGTTTGGAGAGTGACAGGAAAGATAGGAGAAAGTGACAGAGGGCATGATGACAACAAAGGCCAGGTTTAAACCCATAATGTTGTGAGAACATGGTACACACCTTAGTTTAGCTTGGTAAAATCACCAAAGCATGAATCACCTGCATTTCAATTGTCAACATTGCCTACCTGCCGCATTCCTACTAATTCACAAGACATAAAAATACACCTTGACTGCTGTTTGTTTTCTTCTCCACCAACAGCACATGCTAACTCACCTGGGGAAGGAGAAAGAGGGGTTGCTGTACCAGCTGCTCCCTAGCCGCGCCGGCTCTCCTCCTCTCGGCGGCGTGTCATCTGAACCGCTGCTCAGCCTCTCACTGGACGGGGCGCGGGTGGCGTCCGAGTCCCCCGTTACGGTGAGGATAGAATCAGAGAGACTGGGCCTCTCATCGTGAGCCAGCGGGGCGAAGCTGAGCTGGACGATCTGCCGGGCGCTCTGGCAGACCGGTCCCTGGATGGCCGGGGTTAGCGTGGGCAGGTCAAAGGTCAGGACAGTCTGGGTGCTGGAGGTCAGCAGCTCCTCGCTGTCCAGGCTGTTGTAAGACGTCCCCTTGGCCCGGTGAGACTCCATGATGCTCTCAAAATGGCGGCTGAACGTGTCCTCTGAGGCACGGCGAGGACCGGAGACCAAGATGGGGGATTTCAGGGCAGGGTGGTGGTTGTCGAAGAAAGTTTCCAGTGGTCTGGAGAGACAGAGGGAGATTTTAGGAAAAAACAACATTGCAGTGTTTTGTTTAAATGCATTTTAACCAAGAGAAGATCTAAAAAATAGGTCTTTCACCTGGACATCATATTGTGACAGTCTGTGCCACGCTGTATAATATACTGTAAAAAAGTTGTGTCTAATTGATGCAAAAAATGCCACCAAACTGGTTTGTGGTCTACTTGTGAAACTAGGCTGCGGGTGAGATCAAAATAGAGATCAAAATATGGGTCAAGGGAAAATCCTGCCTAATGTATTTTTGAACTTCATGTGTGTGTTTGTGTGTGTGTGTGCATGCATGTGTGTACAGACCTGTGTATATATGTATAAGCGTGTGTATGTATTCGTATGTCTGTTTTTCTGCACACATGTGATCATGCTCACCTTTTCAGCAGGTGTCCAAACACCTCTGGCTCCTCCTGGGCTGCATACTGCCTTTTCCTGTCGTCTCCTTGCATCCTCACACTGGCCCAGCTCACCATTTCTTCTTCCTCCTCCTCTTCCTCCTCCTCTTCCTCCTCCTCCCCCTCCTCCTGCCTTCTGGCTCCTCCCACCTCCTCCCCGTCTGTCCTCTCATAGGCCAGGCCGCCCAGAGGGCTGCTGCCTGTACCCGAGGTGCCCAATACGCTGCGGTTACTACCGAATGCAGAGTCAGCATCTTCCTGTTCAGCCAGTAGCACCTCGTCTATGTCCGTCTCGCGGTAGCAGCGTAGTGGGACGGCATCCAGGTCAGTTTCTGAATACTTCAGGGTCCGCCGAATGATGCCGGTTTTGGGCGACGTCCCGGCCACAGCAGGGGGAGGGGTCACCAGCTCCACCTCCACATGCTGCACCTCATGATTGGCAGAGAGGAGAGGCAGGGAGCAAGGGGGAGTCGGAGTGGGAGACTCACTGGAGTTACCACTGGGAGGAGCTGTGGAGGCTTCCAGGGAGTCTGCAGAAAATGAAATATAACCCTTATTACTTTGAGAAATGTAATCAGCATTCCAATGCTACATTTGCTAATGTTCTGTTCTGACTACACAGTAAACACATTTCAATTCTTCACTTGCTCTCATAGTTGATCCAGTATCATAAAATATATTTAAAAGCACAGCATCCTCATATTATAAGTATGGTTTCCTAAAGGACATACAGTGACATTGACACACTAGCCCAGCAGTGCTACTTGGCAGCCTTCTCTATACCATCTCCACTGGCTCCAATTCAAATTCTGCCTCATGAAGAAGGGCAGAAAGGAGTAAAAAATCCCTTAAATTTTCTACTCCAATAACATGAAGGCTGATCTGCAGTGAAGTTACAGTTGCTAGAGGAAATTGTGGTGTGCATGCTCTCACTTTTCTCCCCCCTGCTGGCAGCCTCCTCAGCAGGGGTCCCGAATAAAAACTCCCACTTGGCACGCGCTATCCTTTGACAGTGGAGCGAAGGCCCGGGCACTGCGCTGCCACTGTCCGTCTGGAAAATACATACAGAGAGAGAATTTAACTCGTAATGTTACACAGTATGGTATAAACTCTACATTCTCTACATTTTCAGTTCATGAGGTACACAGTATCAAAACAAACATTATGGTTCAAAGCTTTGTGATTTCCATTATCTGTTGTACTCAGATCATATTTATAGGGTGTAAATAAGATTTCATCCAGTGCTGACCTGTATTCCTGAGGTGGCAGCCCCGGTCTCATTGCTCTGGTGACTGGACTGACTGGACTCTGGAGACACACAGTCCCTGTCCCCTAAGCTGCCCGTCACCCCACTGGAGCTCCGCGAGGATGACCCTCCCATCGCTCCGTTCTGGTCCACCTCTGGAGGCTCTTCGACCCTCAGCAGGCGTGGCTGCTGCCCTGCCCCGTATCCCTCCATCTCATCGCCCTCTTCATCCTCATCACAACCCTCATCCTCCTCTGGGGAGTCCAGCACCACCGGCCCCAGAAGCAGGACCTCCCTCCTCCTCTGCTCAGCTCGTTTCTGCTGGGCCGTGGGGCTCAGAGCCCTGCGGCTGTGTCTGGATTGACGGGCAGGAGCAGGGATAGAGTTGGACTCAACACCAGGGTCAGGGCTTGGCCTCGGGCTGCTCTCCTCCACCTGTCCCCACTGTTGCCTGGATGTCCAGCTGACCGGTGCCTCCTCAACACCCTGATTGATGAAGAGCCTGCGAGCGAGCTCTGTGCAGTCCCCTCTCTCAAAACAGCTCAGGTCTCCTCTCCTGTCCAGGCCAGGGGACCAGGAGTCTCCGGTGTACTGTGGGAGCTGACGCCGATGCAGGGTGGGGCTGTCCGGTGCTCGGAGCTCAGCTCGGAGTAGCCTGGGGTCCCTCATGGGAGAGCTGAGTTCAGTGGGAGGATGAGAGGGGCGGAGGAAGCGGGAAGGGAGGGCGGGGGAACCTGGAGCCACTGTCTCCGCTAGGATGGAGTTCTGATGCTGGGAGTTCTGAAGGCCGTCCTCCTGGTGTGTGTCATGGTTAGTATATGTGTTTGCTTCGTGCGAGTGTGATTGCGAGATAGAGTTTTCAGGCTGGTGAGAGTCAGTGTTGTCAGTTGCTGGCGTGTGCTGGCCGTTTAAAGGGATGTTCATCTTAAGTGTTTGCTGCTGAAAATGTTGTGCATTTGGAGTTGAACTGTGAAATTCTCCAGGGTTTGAGCCGCCGATGAGCTCACCTAAAGCATTGTGCAATGAGGACCTCCTTGCCTCTGTGAAAATAGAGGATACTTTGGTAGCCTCCTCTGCTAGCCTGCGGGCGACTTCGGGGCTGTGAGCTGGAGAGGAGGGTTTGCTGTCACTTAGCTGGTTCATGCCCTCAACTAGATTATTGCCAAGTTGGAAGATTGCTCCCTGGGGTGAGGCGCTCCTGTTACAGGCCCTGTGAACGCGTCTCTGGGTGGCCGGACTGCCTGTCGCTGCTCTGTCCTGTCCTGGCCAGTGAAGAGGACTCTGGGGCTCGACATAGGACCCGGGCCTCGAGTGAGGAGGTGTGCCCAAAGCAGACTGCCTGGACTGGGAGGAGAGCTGGTCTGAAGCTGGGCTCCGAGGCAAGCCACAAATGGCCTGGCTCCTGTCTGTGACATTGTCATTCGGGAGTGTGCAGGTGCTTTGACGCTGAACAGGGGACCCAGCCCAGGACTGGCAGCGTGGTTGTTGGTTGTAGCGTGAGGCTGGGGTGTGCTCAAGTGCATGGGCTAGTTTAATCCTCAGCAAGGGGGAGCCAAACTCCTCCACAGCCCTCTGAGTAGCTGCCCTGCCAATGGGGTCAAGGGGGGGTTGGCGAAGGCCGGGGGAGAATGTCTGCTGGTGACTTCCTGGGGATCGGAAGGCCAGCTTGGGACTGGAGCTGCAGGAAGAATCTGGACTCCCAAACCAAACCGGGTCGCTGAGCCTTTTGCGAAAGTGGGAAGGGGTGGATCTTTCCTCTCTGGTCCCTCTCTGGCACACAGAGCTTCGTGGACTGTCCACCGTCTTCACATTGGCTTTCTCAATGTAGCTGAAGGTGACCACAGACCGCTTCCCATCGCTGACTTCCTCCTCGCTGAACCTCTGGGAGCCGGAAGGTGTGTGAGGGGCAGTGACCCTCCCAGAAGAGGATGGCGGTGGGGAGTGGACAGTAGAGATTCCATCACAGGGTAAACTCTGTCGCTTGGTGACAGTGGGGGACTGGGAGCTGTTAGCTTGCTGGATCTGAAAGCTCACAGTGTGTCTGGAGGGAGACTGGCTGTGTGAGCAGTCCTGAACCAGACGGTGAGCTGTGGAGGCCTTAGTGACCGTCTGGCAGGTTGTCTGACCGGCCAGCTGAGACAGGAGCTCTGCAGGGCTGTCCTGGACCGCGTGCCCCCGGGCAGTCCCTTCTTCTTCTTCTCCAAAACCCCCTTTCCCCCCATCCTGTTCTGGGGCAGACCTCACCTCCACATACAGATGAAGGACTTTTCCAGATTGGGACATGACCTCCCCTCAGCGCGTAATGAGGACAGAGAGGATGAGAGCGAGAGAGAGACAAAGAGAGCGAGAGAAACAGAAACAGAAACGGAGCAGAGAGAGTCAGAGAGGGAGACAGATAGAGACAAAAACAAAGGGATGTTTCTTCCTTGTCCCTTTTCCTCTTCCTTTTATTTGTTGGTTTGGTTCTTGTTTATCTGCTGGTGCTGGATGTCAGTTTATTTTTAGACGGTCTTTCTTCTCCCTCCCGGAACGTCTGTGTGCAGAGCAGAGACACACAGGCTGAATGGCCAGAGGACAAACATGCCCACGGGACACCTTCAACAGCTCCCTATTCTTCATACCTGTGTGTGAGAGGAAGGGGGAGTTGTTATTTTTCAAATCCTTAAATGAATCTAGATACACAAAGGACATCCCGGTATTTGTGGTGTACACCTAACTGGGTAGAGATGACAGAAGAGACAATGAATCTGTAAACGTCAACATGGCTAAAATCAACACATCAACACATGACGTCTAAATTTGGATCTAAAAAGATGTGGCTTGAAGTGAAATCCACATGCGGGACGAATGTGTTCCCCGGCAGCATAGTTTTCCAGCTTGGCCCCGTCTCTCGTTGTGTGCAAACAAACTGAGCCTGTTCAACACTCTAATTGACTCGCACACCAATAAATAACAGTTCTGTTCTCTATATTTAGACAGGATAGCACTCTCTGCCAAACAAGAAGCAACAAGGGAGTAAACCAAGGGAGAAGGGAGGTAAAGTGGATGCGAGGGAGAGTGCCCCAAAGTGGTAAGAGTGCAAAAAGATGGTAAACAGCGTAGCTTTAGATGAGTCCATAAGGGTAAACTCTAGTCCATTTAATTCACACCCCTGCCATTCACACACACAGGTCAGGTTGTACACATGGATGTTGTCAAATACTAGCTTAGCTGTAAAAAGATTTGTGAAAACGGTGCCAGTGGTTACAGTGATGTGCATTACACAAGCATGCCAGGTACCCTGCACATAAACTCGTCAGTTTGAATTATAAATTTACTCACTTGATGCCAGTAAAAGAGATATCTCTTTTGTCTAGATTACTGTACAGCGAGTGTTTCTCTGGCAAAAAGCCCAAAGCTTTCATTCCAACTGATTCACTTTGCAGCTTTCTGATTTTAAGTGGCTCTAACTGTAAATGCCCCATACCCCAAACTCATTGTGCCCTCCTGTGTTTATAGGCTTAGCAGTGTATTTCTCTCCATTGAATGAGACTTCTACTGAAAAGCAATGAAGACTGGCCATCCATTTGTCTGGACCGATCAGCTGGTGACATTGACTCCTTGCTCAGCTCTTAGTCAATCTTTGTTCTTTGCCAAGTAGAGACATTTTTTGAAAATTCATATGTGATTGAGGGCAGTTTTTGACCGATATTTAACATAAATATGGCCATTTTCTGATATCTGACAGATATTTTACATTAATATGGTCACTTGCTGATATCCTACAGATAGCAGAGGAATGTTTAGGGACTTCAATTGCCATAATTGGGACACCTAAGAGTACAGATTTTACAAAAGAGGTCAGAGCACAGAGGCAGCTGAGAGCAGTTGGGAGGAGAGGGGGGGTCTAGGAAACTTTAACAGGGATGAAGTTTGTTGTGGAAATCAAACCTGTAACATAGCAGGACCTTGTATCTAACCACCAGGTCACATTTATTTTGTTTGGTATAAAGTATGTGTCATTTAAGAAACTGACTGGAGTTCTTACAAAATCTTCCTACGTTAGCAGATTTGGTCAGTAAACCACATGACATTCAGTAGGTAGTGATTGAGCCTTGAATCCCCTGTATACATTATTCTCTCTGGGACATACAGTTTACTGTTATGAGATGGGTAGCAGTTACTTGGTGTCAGAGAGAAAAGTGAGCTTATCCTGTTGGGAGAGGAAGCAGGAAATTATCCCTCACTTCCTCCTCTGCTCTCTGACTCATCAGTGATAAGACCTGGTGGCAGGGCTTCATTCAAATTCTGAATGAAACAATTCACCGCTCAGTATTCAGTCTGACATATAGCTATAAAGTGATTTAGCTTAGAGATTGTTCAGGCTTGAAAAAGTCATGGAAAATGGGGATCTGATTTGATCTTCAGGAATCACTTTGACATTGATGCAGCAGGTAGGGAGGAAACCAAGGACTCTGTCACCACTTCGTGAAAAGATATGTCTCTATTCAAATGAGCAGCAGCTTATTCAGTCTGTCAGTGCTCGCCTGTCTCTCTCAACCCGTATCTGTCAAATCTCAAAAGTTTTCTGACAAGGCAAACACCAGCCTCCATGAAATGACTTACTTGGTGCAGGACGCCCAGGGTGCTCAAACACATCATGCACCAAAGACCAAACTCTTATCATAGAAGTTTCTTAGTATTTATTCTCTTTTTAAAGCACAGCCTGAGCCACTTTTTCCTCTTTGCTGAGCAGAATCCCTTGGCAGTTACTCTACTCAACCCAGCTGAATGCTGTCCAATTGTCAACATTCTGTTTATCTGTCATGCAAAACGACTTTCTGTGCCAATAATGCCATAGACAACAGATCTCTTGCATAAAAAAATCATTCAAAGGAGGATGGTGAACTCCAGACTGCTGCCAGCAGCGACAGATTGGAGTTGCCTTATGGTAACAGTGGGAGAGAGCGTGCTTGTTGCAAATTGAAGTTGACAGAACAAAGAGAACTTGTGTGAGATTTGGCATGCAAGGCAAGCAACTTTCCCCTCTTGACCCCAACTGACTTCTGCCCTCACTTCAAATTAACCAGCCTCAGTCACACCAACCTTTCCAAACTGACACATTTTCTTCCTGGCTCTTATTATTTTATTTTACCTAGCATTTTTCTGTCTCACCTAATCACAAAGTCACAGCAACATCTGTTATGCTCTTTGCTGTGGCTTTGACCTTTGAATCTAGGAATTAAGCTTATTCTACTAATTGTTAGTCACTCTGCGTAAAAGCATCAGCTAAATTCCAATAAAATATTTCTCTTTCTCCAGCTCATACTCACCAACCACTCTCTTTCTCTCTCTCTCTGTCTACCTGTCTCTCCATTTGTCACACTGTATCTTTCTCTCATTTTCACACCTCAATTGAATAGTGCTACTGTCCCCCAAACTAAGGCCATTCACCAATAAGGCCTTTGTCCAGTTGTTGGTAGCCCCATGGGGTCTAATTCTCTAAAGGGTGCGAAGAGGACGAGTGTCTCCTTGGCAGCGTCATAAATGTGACAGGGCTTGTCAAGCTTGGGGATGAAGCCACCCAGTTGATTAGTGAAACTATTTGTCATATTTGTAGCCACCAAGAGAGAAAAGCTGTAAGCCTACACTGGCCGGTATCGATTCTGGAAAGAGCTGATGAGCCTGAACTTCATTTGTGCCCCTGTGATCCATCACTTCATCAGCTGAAACAGATGTGGGCGAGAACAAGAGAGAGGAAGAGAGTCGAGAGAGAGAGAGAGAGAGAGAGAGAGAGAGAGAGAGACAGATAGAAAAAGAGAGTGTAAGCTAGGGAGAGAGAAAAAGGAGAGAAACAGATAGAGAGCAAGAAACACAGAGACAGGCAGAGAGAGAGACTGAGAGTGAAAGGAAAGCAGGATGAAGCAGAGTAAAGAGAGGATGAGAGAATTACGCTTGTGAAGAAGAGAGTGGTGCTGGCGGTCAGCCAGAGTGATGGGAGTGTAGATTTACAGGAAGGCCTGTGGTAGGAGCAGTAACACGACTACAGACCTACATAAACAATGCTGCCCTCCTACTTTCAGCCAGATGCCGGAAACAGCCAACTGAATCAGAATCAGAGTTGCTTTAACCGTCAAGTAAAATAAACATACTAGGATGTGTATGGAAAATGTTAAAGGAATTGTCTTGCTGGCATGTAGTGACAATATCATACATACTAACACAATCAAGGACAAACAGAATCACATATGCAGTGCAGAAGGGACAGCAAAAGATATACATAATCACTCTACAATCAAAATTCAATATTCAACATTCAGTTGATATCCTCCTCTCTCCTCTCCTTATCCATATCATAATCCTGGATCCTAGGTGCTGCAGTGCTACCCTTGAATGCCCTGTTTTCTGAGAGCCGTCCAAGTTGGCAGCGGTGCTGGTGGGGTATGGGCTCACTACAGCAACAGTGTTACTGCCGTGCCAGGAGTCACAATAGAAGCAGATCATTACCACTCGCCACCTGCCACGCTCTGCCTGATTTACTGTACACTAACACTTCAATCACTTGAATTAGCCGAACGCACACGTTATTGAACGAGGGAATATCTCTGCACTCCATTGGGTTGCCTGCAATGTGAGTGATCTAAGAATTTAAACATTATCTACTGCTACACACACTCGCTCACACAAGTCACCCTGAATGCCTTTGCTGAAATGCTGACAAAGGGTTTCATGCCAAAATGCTCAAGTACATCTCCAATTTTAGAAAAAAAAACCCTTGAAATTCAATCAATAGTTCAAATACATTGCTGATTCCATTCTCAAAAATGATGGTAATTTACACAACATTTAAATGTTCAGTTTTACTATCATCAATTACTTAGTAAGAGCAGGTGCTACTTTTATTTATAAAATATATACATCTGTTTGTTTATAATGCATCATAATTAAATAATCTAATAAAATTCATTGTCATGGCTATAGCAGAGTTTACTGGGAAGCTCATCCTTGTGCTTTATGGATTCCTCCTCGGTTCCAGTTCTCCATGACAACCCCAAGGCCTTGGCAGCCTGACTGCTGTCTTAGGAGGAGAAGGAGGAGTTCCTCACATCACAGGCAATCTAATTTCGAGGTGAGTTGTTATCTTTTCAAATAAAAGCTTTTACCAGACTGTTTTGTACCTCGCCAGCAGATGCCTTGGCTATCATTTAAGTGTTGGGTGGTGGTGGGGAACTATGAATTTGGCTGTGTGTGTCCATCTGTCCGTCAAACGTGATATCTCAGATGATATCGCAGACTCCACTGGTCTGAAACATGGAGGTATGACGCATCTTGGCACTGTGTTCCAGCATTTAAAAAAACAACACTGATAGACCTGATGGGGACGTTATAATTAAAGGTAAAAATTTCAAACTCTGAAAGCCCATAACGCTATAACTCAAATTTTCATGAAACTTGCATCATTTGTGAGGGACGAACTGCTCACTCTTTCTTATTTAGAACATATTGTGATTTTTTAGAGCAATGGGCTGGGGGAGGAGGGGGATTGAACACTACACAAAAACAAGTACTCACACCTGGGAGCTTCCCAGTGCAACCTCACTTTGGGGTTAAGTGCTTTGCTCAAGGGCATCTAAATAGCACCTAATTAGGAAGGGGAGAGCACTTTTTTGTTCATATCCCCCCACCCAGTAGAGGGAGATTCAACCCGGTGACCTTCCACTCAGAAGTGGGCTTCTGTAAACAATAACCCATGCTGCCCAACATTGATGACTCATCCTCTTTTTTCCCCTCCTGGTTCACAATGGGACTGCTATCAGAGGGACACACACACACACACACACACACACACACACACACACACACACACACACACACACACACACACACAGGACACCAGGTGAATGTGACAGTCCTCCTATAGATAAACTCCACCAGGTCCTTGGGCTGGGCATTTATGAGTCAAATCACACAGGTAATTAAACTCCTGTCAGCGTGTGCAGCTCTAATATTAGTTCCCTGGATACGATGCTGGGGCTCATGCTAATATTAGCTCCCAGCTTGGTTGTTGCTGGCGCTGTGCACTAGCTGCTATAATTTCACCAGCATGACAGGCTGTGCAATTTAGCTAGTAACAAATTAAAGGAGCCTTGGGATTTTGTATTAAGTTACTGGGTGATAAGAGATATTCAGCCACATCCATAGTGTAAGATGAACCCTCCTCCTCAATCACCCACTCGCACAGATTGAAGGGCCTATTGATTTGTCTACAAATAATATTTGGCTACATCATAGTTGGCACAGCTGCCTACTCATGCACATTCTCAAGAAAGCAGCTTACTTGCTTGCTGTCACACCCAAAATACACCGCTCAAACTCAATGAACCTCCATTCGCTGCTGTACTGAATCATAATTAAACAGGCAGTGCCTAAAGAGGGTGAAGTGAAATTAAAGAGGCAAGTGACGAAAGCTGTCCTCAATATTTAGAAATACAGTAGGACTTTGTTCGGATTTGATACAAGGCTATCTCGCTCTCCCTCTCTCCCTCTGACGCTGCCTTCAAAGACACATTCAGACAAAAGACATGGGTCCTCTGACTCATGCAGAGGCACAAAGAAGTGTGTGTGTATGTGTGTTGGGGAACGAGTTAGTGTGAGAAAGAGTGAGAGAAAGATGCAGACTCCAACAGAGGGAGACACTGGCAGAGGCAAGAAGAGAGGAACCTTCTATCAAGCACCGCATTTGTCATGACCTTGGTGCCTATAAAGCTACTCCACTTATCAACTAGCAACTTGGTAAACAAAGACGACACATAAAGGAGGACTGATTAAATAACTGCAAAACACATCAGCCTTTCCCCTACCATTGAATAGGTAGGATAGGCTACTGAAACCAATGAGATAATTTAATTTATTTTGGTTTCAATGGAGAGTATTGTTGTCTCTTTAACTGTTTCAGAGGCATTCCCATCCTACCATGAAACACTGCAACATGTAAAAGTAAACTTCTTTTCTTAGTGGCCGCACAGCACTGGCCATGCTAAGTGTAACCCGGCAGTGCAGTATTCACCTATTGATTCAAACAGCATCACCATTATTGACAAGAGGATAGGATTTCTTGCCAATGGGGGCGGTGGTGAAAGTGAAGACAGACCAGCCTCAGCAACCATTTCACAAATATGTTCAAATGCGTTCCATTGTTATTTGTCTCCTTGTGGGCTTCACTCCTCTCCTTCGCCACCAAATGCATGCTAAAAAAAAAACAACCAAGTCCTTGGAGACTCGCTGAGACATGACCAACGCAAGTCACTGCGGGGAAAAACTTCAAAAATGAATCGAATCCCCAGGAATAAATATTCCCAGAACAGAAGGGAAGCTATAACGCAAGCAATGTCCAACCGCCTACATCTTAGAAACCTCACTTATCTCTTAGAGAATAAGGAGGAACAACTCAGGTTTCAGAGTAAATCGGCAGCACTTTTTTCCAAGAGGTGACCTTGCTCACCCCGCTATCTCAGCCTGCTGCAGGGTCGTGTTCTACAGAATGGGAATGCGTACTAGACAGATGAAAAGACAGCAGCGTACTGGCTCCCATAAACACCTACAAACTATTTGGACCTTTTTTCTGCCATCTGAAAAGAAACACCAGAGCAGAGAGACTTTAAACACCTCTCTAGACAAACCGAGTGGGAATACAAAGATAATTTTCATACTTTGAACAGGGTAAGAAACAAGACAACTGGCCTTGGGTGCAAGAGGCGACCTCAAAAACCAAATTACACACAATGTAATTAGGATTTTTTTTTCCTTTGTAAGGGGTTCACTGGCTTCCTAAAAGACTCCTGCACAGGGATGGAAACATTGCTAGTTATGGAACAGTCTCTTCAACCACAAGTGTGAGTATTTGTATCCATTCATTCATAGATTTAGAGTATAGTCATAGATGATGTCTACTATTTCTCTACCTATCAGAATTTTAATGTGAGATAAAGGGTGTAAAGCAGCTTGCTAAAGGTTTAAATGACATTGTTGATCACAAGAGTCATTTCTGAAAAACCGGTGGCATTGCATTCATTGACATGCCCACACACATCGATTATACAAAAATATGCAAACCCTCATTTCACACACCCTCACACGTGTACTCTCATTAATGTGTAAGGACTCACACTCGCCCACACACACACACACACTCACACACAGAAGATAGAGTTCCACTTTTTCCTTTCATTAGTCATCTGTTCATAAGTCACACAACACGACATGCACAACTGTATCCTCTGTCAAAGCGGTGTGTTACCTCAGTAATTCTTTATCCTGATCAA
>NW_027283063.1:0-29717 GCF_046629955.1 Centroberyx affinis | reverse complement strand
CTTACTATTTACCAACTGAGCCTGAATAAACATCACATAGACAAAGGTAAAGTCATTTTGCAGTGACCAACAGGAGAAGACATTGGTTATACTGGGCAGCACCCAGGAGTGAATGTATGAGACTGAATGAATGTGAGGCAGAGTGGAAAAGGAGCATGCTCAGCAAAACCCTTCTCTGGATAAATGAAGGTAAAAAGAAACACCCTTATAAACCTTAGTGGAGCTGTGGATAGACTGATTACATGAGGTTACTTACAGTACATACAAGCTGTCATTTCATGCCAAATGCAAGGCCAAAGCTGCCCTCTAGAGAGCAGTATTACCATCCACTGATTACAATGATGATCTCAAGATATCAAGAGAGTGCAGCTTTGCATCTCAATGAGGCACAGTCACAGCCACTATGCAGAAGGACTCCTTTTAAAAAGTATGTGTTCATTGGTGTTGGGACCAAAGTAAGAAACTGAGGTTTTGAAATCTACACATTTATTTCTTAATCATAAATCTTTTTTTAGACAAACTTACTATCCACAGTCAATATTTAGCAGCGTTTGGCTGGTGGTGGAATTAATTTCTCACCCTGGTTTTGGACCTTTATGGGTTTATTATAGGGCTGGCTATTTAAAAACACTAACTTTCAGTAGTGTAACAATTTTTTTGTATCAATATTTGGATCAATATTGATATTATCAAAAGGCATCAAAAGGTTTAAAAATGTTGTATTATGATGGGATCTTTTGTTTTCTATTAGTTTAGCGTAATTTCTCTACTGAGAAAATCAATTGAGTACTGTGTGAAAAACTCTCATGCATAATGAAATGTGGTTTCATTTGACAAAAGTAAGTAAGTATTGTTTTAAAACTTGTATTACTGTAATTTGAGTATCGTAATTATGTGTATTGAAACATTTCCAATGATACCCAGCACTGTATGTATGTATGAATGCTGAATGTATGGCAGGTAGGTATGTATATATTTGACCACTCACCGTAATGCCTGGTCAACAGCGAGGCCTGTGAAGTTGAAGAAGCTCAGATACTCTTCTGCTACCATACGGCTGAAGTCATTACTGTAGCAAGATAGACAGATAGATAGATAGATAGATAGATAGGTAGAGAGAAAGAAAACAGGAAAAACAGTGACCAAACAAACCACAAAATGTCAATCAAATGCTCAAAAGCTGGCTTTCTCAGCTCAGTCACCCGCCCCAATTCGGGCTGTCAGTCAGTGCACACCGGCACAGTCAGCTCAGATATAGACCGGAGGCCAAAAAAAACAAAAAACGGAGATTCCCAGGGTGCATCTGTCAGAAAGGAGGAAACCCTTTAATCCCAAATTCTTTCTCATCAGCGCAAGCAAGCAACTGACAGACTGACGGGCTGATCCAGCAGCACAGCAGCGGAGGAGTGCAGACATGCAAAAAACACGGCACAATTTAGCCAGTATGTAAAGTCACATACAGTATGTACAGGAAACTGCACTGTGTGCACTGACCCTGCTAATGGATTAGCATTCATTAAATAAACATAAGATGCAGTAGAAAGGAGATCAAATAGCATCTACATACATTATATAAAAATAGACGTTTCCCCCAATAACATGCAAATTGACTGTTATTTTACAGTACTTTAAACCTTTGTTAAGAAGAATACTACATAAATGTAGCTTATTGTTATTAGCAGTAACAGTACTATTAGTATTATTAATAGTAGTTGTAGTGGTAGATGTGGTAGTAGCAGTAATAGTAATAGTAGTAGATGTAGTAGTTGTAATACAAGTAGATGTAGTTATAGTAGTAGTAGTTGTTGTAGTACTATTTTCAATGCATAAATAAACAGCAAATTATACCACACTAGAAATAATAATACTTCTAAAAGAAAACCAGTGCATGACTAGCAGGATTTGCAGACACCAACAGATTCCTCACAACAAAACAAGACTATAAGAGCTCACTTCTTGCTGAGGTGGCGCGCCACGTCGGACTTCCTGAAGCCATCCAGGTTGTAGAGGCGTTTGGCCAGGCGTTTGGCGGCCGCCACGTCGGCACGGTGGCTGCCGTTGGTGAGGGTGTCGCTGCTGCCCAGACCCAGTCTGTCGCTGAGGTCCTGGTCCAGCTCCGAATCTGTTGCCAGGCGGGCCTTCTCCCTGCACAGAGAGAGAGGGGGAGGAGGGGTCAGAGGTCAAAGAGGAGAAAGAAACAGTGAGTAACTGAAATAGGACACAGTGAGACAGATGGACAGAGAAGGATGTATGGGAAGAAATGGAAAGATAGAGGTTGGAAAAGGAAGTAGCAGAGGTAGAGAGACGGAGAAGTGGAAAGTGGGACAAAGTGAGAAAGAGGACAGATAAAAGAAAGAGATTGATGGTTAATTGAAAAGGATAGAGAGAGAAGGGTAATAGGGGATCAAAGAGGAATACCACAACTACTGCTACTACTACTAATTATACTGATAATGATAAAGTAAAATACATAATGGGAAGATAAAAATAGAAACCTGATCAAGAGAAAACAGGTTAAAAGAAAGATAAATAACTGTAAAATGAAATGAAATGAAAAAAAAAAACAACACAAGATGAATGGCGAGTGGATAGCAGAGGATGATTACAGAGATAAAAGGGGATTTAGTAGTAATATTAGCAGAGAGGGAGGTGGGAAGGAGGAGTATGACAGGATGGAAATAGACATATAGACAGGGAGAAGAAAGGCAGAGGGAGATCATGAAAAATTTACAAATTAAAGAGTTTTTGATGTTAGAGAGCAGAAAGGAAAACAATGAGTGCAAATATGCAGAAGTAGAGTTAAAAAAAGGCTAAGTACAAGAGTTAGAGGTCAAAGTGTTAATAAATGCAGTAATGGTGTTATTTATTTTTGCACTCATTTAGGTGTAGCATAAAGTATAACAGAACTTTTCCAAACTATTCCATATTCACATGGTTATCATACACTTGAATAATACCGCCTCTCAAAATCTCCCCCTTTCCGCCCATTTCCTTGCTTTCTCTTATCATTTCCTCATTAAGCCTCTTCAAAGCATTAGCAAGTTCAGAAGTGCAGAACTTATTATATCTGAATTATTCTGTGATAATAATTTAAGCATGTTATGTCACCTTGGAGCCAGCAGAGAACTTCTCTGGCTTCTGTTAGAATATGGATGATAGAAACGAGGTCTCTGAGTTCATGCACTTAGAATTCAACATGTTTTTCAGGGGATGCTGAGCGTCGCTGCTGCACAGTTGAAAGCTGTGTAACCATTCTTGTCACGCCAGCCAAAGAAAACAATGACAATCCAACAGCTCAGATTTGTATTCCAAAAAAGCAAGAAACAGCAACACTTCCTGAACAAGCGGAGCTCGCGTTTGGATCTATTGACGGCGGAACAAGCCAAGAAAACCCACAACACACAGTGCAGAGCCTTGCATCCCACACTGACACATCCTTATCTATGAGTCAGGCAAATCTCACCAGAGCAAATACTGCAAATAATAACACGGGCTGACTGGTGAAGAAAGCTACGGCCGTTCAATGGTCAACTTTGGTTTCACAGAGTACACAGAAGAAAATCTGAGGTGAGTGCAGAGGTAATTTCACACATTTCAAATCTGCAGCCTTACTAAACAGGCCTCTAGGTTCAGTAGTGGTACAGTAAGCCATCATATAGTCCATAGTTCCAAGTTCTTCAACCTACATTTACTCTGGATCAAGTATCAGTCCTGCAGCATCCACCACAGCCAATTCCTTCTCAGATGTTACGAAATAGAAGGTAACAGGCCTGTTGCAACATAAAACTTGCAAATAAACCTGACCAGTCCTCATAACTTCTGACAGCTAAAAACAGAACACCATTTGAATTTTCCATCCGGCCAAAGATAATATTCAAATATCTGTAAGTTGCATGAGAGACAGGAGCGACAGGTTCATGGGTGGGAGCTTACCTGTGGCGGGACCGCCTAACCGGCAAATACCTCTCCTCTCCGACCGCAACTGAGCCATGACAGCAGAAGACGGAGGGCGTGTTCCCTGCCGTCCCTGTCCCTGTCCCCTGCCCGGCCCCGTGCCTCAGACTGCTCACCCGACTGACCCCTCCTCTCCTCCTGGCCCCATAACCCGACCGCATCACCACTCACTAGTCGCCCCACTCTCTTTCTTTCCACGCAGAAAAGTTAGTGCCACGCGAATGCTGTGCGACACCTGTAGTCAGCCCCTACAGGCCCACAGATTAGGACATTCCTCCGCCTGGCTTTGAGTCTGTCTGAAGTAAAGAGGAACTTCATGAGTCCTTTTTTCTCCCCTTTCTCACTTTCCCCCCTCTGTTTGCTGTCATTTGATCTTCACAGCAAGTTTCCTCCCCCCAAGTAAAGGAGCTGTTTGTCCTGCGGTGCCTCTCCCTCTCTGTCTTTTTCCCTCTCAGTCTGTTTGGTGTTGTTTCTGTTCCTCTTTGCACTCCTCCCTCTCTCTCTCTTTCCCTCTCTCTCTCTCTTTCTCCCTTTCTCCCTCCCTCTTCCACTGTGTAAACTTTAGCACTGTCCCCTGCTGACCTTGGATTCTAAGCATGGCATGAAACTTGGCTTGTCTTTCGCCCAAAATCCCTCTACCCCCCCCTCTCCCTCTGTCCCTCCCTCCCTCCCTCCATTCATTCCTCTTTCTCCCTATCTCCAATTACACACACTCAGTATTTGCATCCTTTTGGGTGTTGTATACATTCTAGTCTACCTTGTTTCTGCTGTGAGCTTTTTGCACACCTACAGAGAAAACAAAGATACAAGGTGTCAGGTTGAAACTCCCAGAAATATCCACTAGGTGCGTGCCTCCATATTGTTTCCTCTACAACCACGACTGCCCAAGGGAAAGTATAGGTTGGCCTTCTGTAAACATTGTGGCAATTGTGGCGTCTGTTTACAGCATGCGCTTCATCAGGGCTGGCATGAGGAATGTGTTCAGTGTGGATAACTAGTTAGATTAGGCCAGTACTGTACTATAGTCTCCTTTCTGCCACCTGTTAGCATTGTCTCTTCAAGAGCTAGCACAATGCCGGGGTCCTGAGAGAATTCCTAGTGTCAGACTCTGCTTCAACGGTCTATCATCGCATAATTGGACCCCCTCTCTCAGTCCAATGGCCAGCTCCGCACAATGAGCCTCTGTCTAACAGCACAGACTGTCTCAAAAGGGTGATGTGAGGGAAGGGAGGGGTGGCGTTGGGGGGAGTGAAATTCCAACTTTTATCAAAGTATGGACAAGCCTTCAGAAATATTTGCCCTGTTGTCAGGCTCCTGGATTCCACTGCTCCAGGGCTGCGAGAGTTGGGCTGGTCACGGAAGTCTGATAACACCGGTGTAATGTAAACATTTACCTTACTAGTCCAGCATGTATTGGTTCTCATATAAAGGGATTTAAGTGATCTGGAAGTTGTGGAAAATCCTGGCCATACCTAATCTGTGAGTATAACTTCAAATACACTCAATAACATCTTGGATAGGGGCTTTTATACTGAAGCCTCTGTACTGTTTTTGACCCTTTCGGACAGTATTTGTGCATTGATCAGTTCAGTCTGGATTATGTTTTGTTTTTGTGTCAGTGGACAGAGCTTTTCCAGCTACACACACAATCGAGCCACTGTTCAATAAATGGCAGAAGACAGAAAATTGAATGGTTGTGGAAAGACACACATACTCAGTACTGTTACTAGCAGGATGGTGGAGGACAACTAGGACTGGCCTAATTATCCACAGTACCCAAATACCAAGACTCACAAGCCACAATATGTACCCCCCCCCCCCCCCCCCCCCTCCTTATACACACACACACACACACACACACACTTACCCTCCCTTACAGACTGCAGCAGGGATTTTGGACCGGTTAAAAAGAACAAAATCAATGTGGATAGCATACTGGGCAAAAAGGGGAAAAATGTATAATAAAGAAATAATGTTTGTCATTGTTGCTGCTGAAAGTGCCCACCTGCATTAGCTTCACCCTTGGTATCACAAAGCACTTGAGTGGTGTGACTGTGGTCCTCTCTCGCCATCTAGTGGTCTGAGAGACAAGGTGACCCGGTGCAGTCACTGTACCTCTGCAGTGCTGTCACACCAAGTTAGGGTGACATTCACCAAGCCAGTCCACCTCACTGCCACACACAAGCACTGTAGCGGTCATTTCTTTACCATAAGTGATTATTACAGAGAAACAGACACTTGTCCCTAACCTCAACCACACTTCAGACTGTATCGCATATTTTGTGGGGAGTAGGATGGATTTAGAAAGCAACTGTTTTAGTGATGATATGAAATGAGAATACAGCATATGACAAAAAGACAAAGGATTCTGGATATAAAATAAAGTCCCTTGATTTTCAGGTATCCAGGGAGAGTCCAGGGAGAGTTATAATGGAGTCTTTGGGCCTTTGACTGTGAAGGTGAGTCCTTCACTGCTGCAGCAGCCATCTGCCTCTGTCTAACTTGCCTACAGGAGCCATCTAACACACACACACACACACACACACACACAAGCATGCACTTCACACATACATCCATGTAAGCACTCACAAACACACATGCACGCACATACTCACACTCATACATACATGGAAATATGCACAGATGGACACACACACACTCACTCACACAGACACACACACACATAGCACACATCCACCGCCTGCCTGCCAGACAGCAGAGGGACCACAGGCAGCCTTCTAGCGACCTTCACTCCAAGCCACTCTGCTCCAGAATAGCACTGCAGCGCTGCTCTGTGCAAGGAGAATGGCACAGACTGAGACTCATTTATCTGGAGACTGACAACGCTCCATTACTGGGCTACTGACCTCAGAAAAATGCAATCAAAAAGGCATTAATATTAAATTATTATCAAAAACACTTTAATTTGTAACTGCTTATGAAGTTCCTTCCACTACTACAACAGAGGCAGTAAGATACAGTTCATCCAAAGGAAAAACTTTGAAAGTTACTCATGTTTCAACAGTTTATAATTTCAAAAAAAAAAAAAAACATACTTTGGATTCCTCTAATAGCTGCAGTTTCATTTCTAATGGTTTTTTCTCTCTGTGTGCCTGAGAATGTGAAAATATATTTGTATGTGGTACATACTCTATGTATATGACTGAATGCTGATCTAGATATGTGTATAGATTATATGATGTTGTCAATAACACTGAATGATTGATACAATCCTCATATTTCTAATATTATTATTCTTTGCAGTTTGGAGAGTGACAGGAAAGATAGGAGAAAGTGACAGAGGGCATGATGACAACAAAGGCCAGATTTAAACCCATAATGTTGTGAGAACATGGTACACACCTTAGTTTAGCTTGGTAAAATCACCAAAGCATGAATCACCTGCATTTCAATTGTCAACATTGCCTACCTGCCGCATTCCTACTAATTCACAAGACATAAAAATACACCTTGACTGCTGTTTGTTTTCTTCTCCACCAACAGCACATGCTAACTCACCTGGGGAAGGAGAAAGAGGGGTTGCTGTACCAGCTGCTCCCTAGCCGCGCCGGCTCTCCTCCTCTCGGCGGCGTGTCATCTGAACCGCTGCTCAGCCTCTCGCTGGACGGGGCGCGGGTGGCGTCCGAGTCCCCCGTTACGGTGAGGATAGAATCAGAGAGACTGGGCCTCTCATCGTGAGCCAGCGGGGCGAAGCTGAGCTGGACGATCTGCCGGGCGCTCTGGCAGACCGGTCCCTGGATGGCCGGGGTTAGCGTGGGCAGGTCAAAGGTCAGGACAGTCTGGGTGCTGGAGGTCAGCAGCTCCTCGCTGTCCAGGCTGTTGTAAGACGTCCCCTTGGCCCGGTGAGACTCCATGATGCTCTCAAAATGGCGGCTGAACGTGTCCTCTGAGGCACGGCGAGGACCGGAGACCAAGATGGGGGATTTCAGGGCAGGGTGGTGGTTGTCGAAGAAAGTTTCCAGTGGTCTGGAGAGACAGAGGGAGATTTTAGGAAAAAACAACATTGCAGTGTTTTGTTTAAATGCATTTTAACCAAGAGAAGATCTAAAAAATAGGTCTTTCACCTGGACATCATATTGTGACAGTCTGTGCCACGCTGTATAATATACTGTAAAAAAGTTGTGTCTAATTGATGCAAAAAATGCCACCAAACTGGTTTGTGGTCTACTTGTGAAACTAGGCTGCGGGTGAGATCAAAATAGAGATCAAAATATGGGTCAAGGGAAAATCCTGCCTAATGTATTTTTGAACTTCATGTGTGTGTTTGTGTGTGTGTGTGCATGCATGTGTGTACAGACCTGTGTATATATGTATAAGCGTGTGTATGTATTCGTATGTCTGTTTTTCTGCACACATGTGATCATGCTCACCTTTTCAGCAGGTGTCCAAACACCTCTGGCTCCTCCTGGGCTGCATACTGCCTTTTCCTGTCGTCTCCTTGCATCCTCACACTGGCCCAGCTCACCATTTCTTCTTCCTCCTCCTCTTCCTCCTCCTCTTCCTCCTCCTCCCCCTCCTCCTGCCTTCTGGCTCCTCCCACCTCCTCCCCGTCTGTCCTCTCATAGGCCAGGCCGCCCAGAGGGCTGCTGCCTGTACCCGAGGTGCCCAATACGCTGCGGTTACTACCGAATGCAGAGTCAGCATCTTCCTGTTCAGCCAGTAGCACCTCGTCTATGTCCGTCTCGCGGTAGCAGCGTAGTGGGACGGCATCCAGGTCAGTTTCTGAATACTTCAGGGTCCGCCGAATGATGCCGGTTTTGGGCGACGTCCCGGCCACAGCAGGGGGAGGGGTCACCAGCTCCACCTCCACATGCTGCACCTCATGATTGGCAGAGAGGAGAGGCAGGGAGCAAGGGGGAGTCGGAGTGGGAGACTCACTGGAGTTACCACTGGGAGGAGCTGTGGAGGCTTCCAGGGAGTCTGCAGAAAATGAAATATAACCCTTATTACTTTGAGAAATGTAATCAGCATTCCAATGCTACATTTGCTAATGTTCTGTTCTGACTACACAGTAAACACATTTCAATTCTTCACTTGCTCTCATAGTTGATCCAGTATCATAAAATATATTTAAAAGCACAGCATCCTCATATTATAAGTATGGTTTCCTAAAGGACATACAGTGACATTGACACACTAGCCCAGCAGTGCTACTTGGCAGCCTTCTCTATACCATCTCCACTGGCTCCAATTCAAATTCTGCCTCATGAAGAAGGGCAGAAAGGAGTAAAAAATCCCTTAAATTTTCTACTCCAATAACATGAAGGCTGATCTGCAGTGAAGTTACAGTTGCTAGAGGAAATTGTGGTGTGCATGCTCTCACTTTTCTCCCCCCTGCTGGCAGCCTCCTCAGCAGGGGTCCCGAATAAAAACTCCCACTTGGCACGTGCTATCCTTTGACAGTGGAGCGAAGGCCCGGGCACTGCGCTGCCACTGTCCGTCTGGAAAATACATACAGAGAGAGAATTTAACTCGTAATGTTACACAGTATGGTATAAACTCTACATTCTCTACATTTTCAGTTCATGAGGTACACAGTATCAAAACAAACATTATGGTTCAAAGCTTTGTGATTTCCATTATCTGTTGTACTCAGATCATATTTATAGGGTGTAAATAAGATTTCATCCAGTGCTGACCTGTATTCCTGAGGTGGCAGCCCCGGTCTCATTGCTCTGGTGACTGGACTGACTGGACTCTGGAGACACACAGTCCCTGTCCCCTAAGCTGCCCGTCACCCCACTGGAGCTCCGCGAGGATGACCCTCCCATCGCTCCGTTCTGGTCCACCTCTGGAGGCTCTTCGACCCTCAGCAGGCGTGGCTGCTGCCCTGCCCCGTATCCCTCCATCTCATCGCCCTCTTCATCCTCATCACAACCCTCATCCTCCTCTGGGGAGTCCAGCACCACCGGCCCCAGAAGCAGGACCTCCCTCCTCCTCTGCTCAGCTCGTTTCTGCTGGGCCGTGGGGCTCAGAGCCCTGCGGCTGTGTCTGGATTGACGGGCAGGAGCAGGGATAGAGTTGGACTCAACACCAGGGTCAGGGCTTGGCCTCGGGCTGCTCTCCTCCACCTGTCCCCACTGTTGCCTGGATGTCCAGCTGACCGGTGCCTCCTCAACACCCTGATTGATGAAGAGCCTGCGAGCGAGCTCTGTGCAGTCCCCTCTCTCAAAACAGCTCAGGTCTCCTCTCCTGTCCAGGCCAGGGGACCAGGAGTCTCCGGTGTACTGTGGGAGCTGACGCCGATGCAGGGTGGGGCTGTCCGGTGCTCGGAGCTCAGCTCGGAGTAGCCTGGGGTCCCTCATGGGAGAGCTGAGTTCAGTGGGAGGATGAGAGGGGCGGAGGAAGCGGGAAGGGAGGGCGGGGGAACCTGGAGCCACTGTCTCCGCTAGGATGGAGTTCTGATGCTGGGAGTTCTGAAGGCCGTCCTCCTGGTGTGTGTCATGGTTAGTATATGTGTTTGCTTCGTGCGAGTGTGATTGCGAGATAGAGTTTTCAGGCTGGTGAGAGTCAGTGTTGTCAGTTGCTGGCGTGTGCTGGCCGTTTAAAGGGATGTTCATTTTAAGTGTTTGCTGCTGAAAATGTTGTGCATTTGGAGTTGAACTGTGAAATTCTCCAGGGTTTGAGCCGCCGATGAGCTCACCTAAAGCATTGTGCAATGAGGACCTCCTTGCCTCTGTGAAAATAGAGGATACTTTGGTAGCCTCCTCTGCTAGCCTGCGGGCGACTTCGGGGCTGTGAGCTGGAGAGGAGGGTTTGCTGTCACTTAGCTGGTTCATGCCCTCAACTAGATTATTGCCAAGTTGGAAGATTGCTCCCTGGGGTGAGGCGCTCCTGTTACAGGCCCTGTGAACGCGTCTCTGGGTGGCCGGACTGCCTGTCGCTGCTCTGTCCTGTCCTGGCCAGTGAAGAGGACTCTGGGGCTCGACATAGGACCCGGGCCTCGAGTGAGGAGGTGTGCCCAAAGCAGACTGCCTGGACTGGGAGGAGAGCTGGTCTGAAGCTGGGCTCCGAGGCAAGCCACAAATGGCCTGGCTCCTGTCTGTGACATTGTCATTCGGGAGTGTGCAGGTGCTTTGACGCTGAACAGGGGACCCAGCCCAGGACTGGCAGCGTGGTTGTTGGTTGTAGCGTGAGGCTGGGGTGTGCTCAAGTGCATGGGCTAGTTTAATCCTCAGCAAGGGGGAGCCAAACTCCTCCACAGCCCTCTGAGTAGCTGCCCTGCCAATGGGGTCAAGGGGGGGTTGGCGAAGGCCGGGGGAGAATGTCTGCTGGTGACTTCCTGGGGATCGGAAGGCCAGCTTGGGACTGGAGCTGCAGGAAGAATCTGGACTCCCAAACCAAACCGGGTCGCTGAGCCTTTTGCGAAAGTGGGAAGGGGTGGATCTTTCCTCTCTGGTCCCTCTCTGGCACACAGAGCTTCGTGGACTCTCCACCGTCTTCACATTGGCTTTCTCGATGTAGCTGAAGGTGACCACAGACCGCTTCCCATCGCTGACTTCCTCCTCGCTGAACCTCTGGGAGCCGGAAGGTGTGTGAGGGGCAGTGACCCTCCCAGAAGAGGATGGCGGTGGGGAGTGGACAGTAGAGATTCCATCACAGGGTAAACTCTGTCGCTTGGTGACAGTGGGGGACTGGGAGCTGTTAGCTTGCTGGATCTGAAAGCTCACAGTGTGTCTGGAGGGAGACTGGCTGTGTGAGCAGTCCTGAACCAGACGGTGAGCTGTGGAGGCCTTAGTGACCGTCTGGCAGGTTGTCTGACCGGCCAGCTGAGACAGGAGCTCTGCAGGGCTGTCCTGGACCGCGTGCCCCCGGGCAGTCCCTTCTTCTTCTTCTCCAAAACCCCCTTTCCCCCCATCCTGTTCTGGGGCAGACCTCACCTCCACAT
This sequence comes from Centroberyx affinis, assembly GCF_046629955.1. Lineage (NCBI taxonomy): Eukaryota > Metazoa > Chordata > Actinopteri > Beryciformes > Berycidae > Centroberyx > Centroberyx affinis. Next base: position 17,854 of record NW_027283063.1, on the reverse strand, counting down.
ACAGATGAAGGACTTTTCCAGATTGGGACATGACCTCCCCTCAGCGCGTAATGAGGACAGAGAGGATGAGAGCGAGAGAGAGACAAAGAGAGCGAGAGAAACAGAAACAGAAACGGAGCAGAGAGAGTCAGAGAGGGAGACAGATAGAGACAAAAACAAAGGGATGTTTCTTCCTTGTCCCTTTTCCTCTTCCTTTTATTTGTTGGTTTGGTTCTTGTTTATCTGCTGGTGCTGGATGTCAGTTTATTTTTAGACGGTCTTTCTTCTCCCTCCCGGAACGTCTGTGTGCAGAGCAGAGACACACAGGCTGAATGGCCAGAGGACAAACATGCCCACGGGACACCTTCAACAGCTCCCTATTCTTCATACCTGTGTGTGAGAGGAAGGGGGAGTTGTTATTTTTCAAATCCTTAAATGAATCTAGATACACAAAGGACATCCCGGTATTTGTGGTGTACACCTAACTGGGTAGAGATGACAGAAGAGACAATGAATCTGTAAACGTCAACATGGCTAAAATCAACACATCAACACATGACGTCTAAATTTGGATCTAAAAAGATGTGGCTTGAAGTGAAATCCACATGCGGGACGAATGTGTTCCCCGGCAGCATAGTTTTCCAGCTTGGCCCCGTCGCTCGTTGTGTGCAAACAAACTGAGCCTGTTCAACACTCTAATTGACTCGCACACCAATAAATAACAGTTCTGTTCTGACAGGATAGCACTCTCTGCCAAACAAGAAGCAACAAGGGAGTAAACCAAGGGAGAAGGGAGGTAAAGTGGATGCGAGGGAGAGTGCCCCAAAGTGGTAAGAGTGCAAAAAGATGGTAAACAGCGTAGCTTTAGATGAGTCCATAAGGGTAAACTCTAGTCCATTTAATTCACACCCCTGCCATTCACACACACAGGTCAGGTTGTACACATGGATGTTGTCAAATACTAGCTGAGCTGTAAAAAGATTTGTGAAAACGGTGCCAGTGGTTACAGTGATGTGCATTACACAAGCATGCCGTACCCTGCACATAAACTCGTCAGTTTGAATTATAAATTTACTCACTTGATGCCAGTAAAAGAGATATCTCTTTTGTCTAGATTACTGTACAGCGAGTGTTTCTCTGGCAAAAAGCCCAAAGCTTTCATTCCAACTGATTCACTTTGCAGCTTTCTGATTTTAAGTGGCTCTAACTGTAAATGCCCCATACCCCAAACTCATTGTGCCCTCCTGTGTTTATAGGCTTAGCAGTGTATTTCTCTCCATTGAAAGAGACTTCTACTGAAAAGCAATGAAGACTGGCCATCCATTTGTCTGGACCGATCAGCTGGTGACATTGACTCCTTGCTCAGCTCTTAGTCAATCTTTGTTCTTTGCCAAGTAGAGACATTTTTTGAAAATTCATATGTGATTGAGGGCAGTTTTTGACCGATATTTAACATAAATATGGTCATTTTCTTATATCTGACAGATATTTTACATTAATATGGTCACTTGCTGATATCCTACAGATAGCAGAGGAATGTTTAGGGACTTCAATTGCCATAATTGGGACACCTAAGTGTACAGATTTTACAAAAGAGGTCAGAGCACAGAGGCAGCTGAGAGCAGTTGGGAGGAGAGGGGGGGTCTAGGAAACTTTAACAGGGATGAAGTTTGTTGTGGAAATCAAACCTGTAACATAGCAGGACCTTGTATCTAACCACCAGGTCACATTTATTTTGTTTGGTATAAAGTATGTGTCATTTAAGAAACTGACTGGAGTTCTTACAAAATCTTCCTACGTTAGCAGATTTGGTCAGTAAACCACATGACATTCAGTAGGTAGTGATTGAGCCTTGAATCCCCTGTATACATTATTCTCTCTGGGACATACAGTTTACTGTTATGAGATGCGTAGCAGTTACTTGGTGTCAGAGAGAAAAGTGAGCTTATCCTGTTGGGAGAGGAAGCAGGAAATTATCCCTCACTTCCTCCTCTGCTCTCTGACTCATCAGTGATAAGACCTGGTGGCAGGGCTTCATTCAAATTCTGAATGAAACAATTCACCGCTCAGTATTCAGTCTGACATATAGCTATAAAGTGATTTAGCTTAGAGATTGTTCAGGCTTGAAAAAGTCACGGAAAATGGGGATCTGATTTGATCTTCAGGAATCACTTTGACATTGATGCAGCAGGTAGGGAGGAAACCAAGGACTCTGTCACCACTTCGTGAAAAGATATGTCTCTATTCAAATGAGCAGCAGCTTATTCAGTCTGTCAGTGCTCGCCTGTCTCTCTCAACCCATATCTGTCAAATCTCAAAAGTTTTCTGACAAGGCAAACACCAGCCTCCATGAAATGACTTACTTGGTGCAGGACGCCCAGGGTGCTCAAACACATCATGCACCAAAGACCAAACTCTTATCATAGAAGTTTCTTAGTATTTATTCTCTTTTTAAAGCACAGCCTGAGCCACTTTTTCCTCTTTGCTGAGCAGAATCCCTTGGCAGTTACTCTACTCAACCCAGCTGAATGCTGTCCAATTGTCAACATTCTGTTTATCTGTCATGCAAAACGACTTTCTGTGCCAATAATGCCATAGACAACAGATCTCTTGCATAAAAAAATCATTCAAAGGAGGATGGTGAACTCCAGACTGCTGCCAGCAGCGACAGATTGGAGTTGCCTTATGGTAACAGTGGGAGAGAGCGTGCTTGTTGCAAATTGAAGTTGACAGAACAAAGAGAACTTGTGTGAGATTTGGCATGCAAGGCAAGCAACTTTCCCCTCTTGACCCCAACTGACTTCTGCCCTCACTTCAAATTAACCAGCCTCAGTCACACCAACCTTTCCAAACTGACACATTTTCTTCCTGGCTCTTATTATTTTATTTTACCTAGCATTTTTCTGTCTCACCTAATCACAAAGTCACAGCAACATCTGTTATGCTCTTTGCTGTGGCTTTGACCTTTGAATCTAGGAATTAAGCTTATTCTACTAATTGTTAGTCACTCTGCGTAAAAGCATCAGCTAAATTCCAATAAAATATTTCTCTTTCTCCAGCTCATACTCACCAACCACTCTCTTTCTCTCTCTCTCTGTCTACCTGTCTCTCCATTTGTCACACTGTATCTTTCTCTCATTTTCACACCTCAATTGAATAGTGCTACTGTCCCCCAAACTAAGGCCATTCACCAATAAGGCCTTTGTCCAGTTGTTGGTAGCCCCATGGGGTCTAATTCTCTAAAGGGTGCGAAGAGGACGAGTGTCTCCTTGGCAGCGTCATAAATGTGACAGGGCTTGTCAAGCTTGGGGATGAAGCCACCCAGTTGATTAGTGAAACTATTTGTCATATTTGTAGCCACCAAGAGAGAAAAGCTGTAAGCCTACACTGGCCGGTATCGATTCTGGAAAGAGCTGATGAGCCTGAACTTCATTTGTGCCCCTGTGATCCATCACTTCATCAGCTGAAACAGATGTGGGCGAGAACAAGAGAGAGGAAGAGAGTCGAGAGAGAGAGAGAGAGAGAGAGAGAGAGAGAGAGACAGATAGAAAAAGAGAGTGTAAGCTAGGGAGAGAGAAAAAGGAGAGAAACAGATAGAGAGCAAGAAACACAGAGACAGGCAGAGAGAGAGACTGAGAGTGAAAGGAAAGCAGGATGAAGCAGAGTAAAGAGAGGATGAGAGAATTACGCTTGTGAAGAAGAGAGTGGTGCTGGCGGTCAGCCAGAGTGATGGGAGTGTAGATTTACAGGAAGGCCTGTGGTAGGAGCAGTAACACGACTACAGACCTACATAAACAATGCTGCCCTCCTACTTTCAGCCAGATGCCGGAAACAGCCAACTGAATCAGAATCAGAGTTGCTTTAACCGTCAAGTAAAATAAACATACTAGGATGTGTATGGAAAATGTTAAAGGAATTGTCTTGCTGGCATGTAGTGACAATATCATACATACTAACACAATCAAGGACAAACAGAATCACATATGCAGTGCAGAAGGGACAGCAAAAGATATACATAATCACTCTACAATCAAAATTCAATATTCAACATTCAGTTGATATCCTCCTCTCTCTCCTCTCCTTATCCATATCATAATCCTGGATCCTAGGTGCTGCAGTGCTACCATTGAATGCCCTGTTTTCTGAGAGCCGTCCAAGTTGGCAGCGGTGCTGGTGGGGTATGGGCTCACTACAGCAACAGTGTTACTGCCGTGCCAGGAGTCACAATAGAAGCAGATCATTACCACTCGCCACCTGCCACGCTCTGCCTGATTTACTGTACACTAACACTTCAATCACTTGAATTAGCCGAACGCGCACGTTATTGAACGAGGGAATATCTCTGCACTCCATTGGGTTGCCTGCAATGTGAGTGATCTAAGAATTTAAACATTATCTACTGCTACACACACTCGCTCACACAAGTCACCCTGAATGCCTTTGCTGAAATGCTGACAAAGGGTTTCATGCCAAAATGCTCAAGTACATCTCCAATTTTAGAAAAAAAAAACCTTGAAATTCAATCAATAGTTCAAATACATTGCTGATTCCATTCTCAAAAATGATGGTAATTTACACAACATTTAAATGTTCAGTTTTACTATCATCAATTATTTAGTAAGAGCAGGTGCTACTTTTATTTATAAAATATATACATCTGTTTGTTTATAATGCATCATAATTAAATAATCTAATAAAATTCATTGTCATGGCTATAGCAGAGTTTACTGGGAAGCTCATCCTTGTGCTTTATGGATTCCTCCTCGGTTCCAGTTCTCCATGACAACCCCAAGGCCTTGGCAGCCTGACTGCTGTCTTAGGAGGAGAAGGAGGAGTTCCTCACATCACAGGCAATCTAATTTCGAGGTGAGTTGTTATCTTTTCAAATAAAAGCTTTTACCAGACTGTTTTGTACCTCGCCAGCAGATGCCTTGGCTATCATTTAAGTGTTGGGTGGTGGTGGGGAACTATGAATTTGGCTGTGTGTGTCCATCTGTCCGTCAAACGTGATATCTCAGATGATATCGCAGACTCCACTGGTCTGAAACATGGAGGTATGACGCATCTTGGCACTGTGTTCCAGCATTTAAAAAAACAACACTGATAGACCTGATGGGGACGTTATAATTAAAGGTAAAAATTTCAAACTCTGAAAGCCCATAACGCTATAACTCAAATTTTCATGAAACTTGCATCATTTGTGAGGGACGAACTGCTCACTCTTTCTTATTTAGAACATATTGTGATTTTTTAGAGCAATGGGCTGGGGGAGGAGGGGGATTGAACACTACACAAAAACAAGTACTCACACCTGGGAGCTTCCCAGTGCAACCTCACTTTGGGGTTAAGTGCTTTGCTCAAGGGCATCTAAATAGCACCTAATTAGGAAGGGGAGAGCACTTTTTTGTTCATATCCCCCCACCCAGTAGAGGGAGATTCAACCCGGTGACCTTCCACTCAGAAGTGGGCTTCTGTAAACAATAACCCATGCTGCCCAACATTGATGACTCATCCTCTTTTTTCCCCTCCTGGTTCACAATGGGACTGCTATCAGAGGGACACACACACACACACACACACACACACACACACACACACACACACACACACACACACACACACACACACACAGGACACCAGGTTAATGTGACAGTCCTCCTATAGATAAACTCCACCAGGTCCTTGGGCTGGGCATTTATGAGTCAAATCACACAGGTAATTAAACTCCTGTCAGCGTGTGCAGCTCTAATATTAGTTCCCTGGATACGATGCTGGGGCTCATGCTAATATTAGCTCCCAGCTTGGTTGTTGCTGGCGCTGTGCACTAGCTGCTATAATTTCACCAGCATGACAGGCTGTGCAATTTAGCTAGTAACAAATTAAAGGAGCCTTGGGATTTTGTATTAAGTTGCTGGGTGATAAGAGATATTCAGCCACATCCATAGTGTAAGATGAACCCTCCTCCTCAATCACCCACTCGCACAGATTGAAGGGCCTATTGATTTGTCTACAAATAATATTTGGCTACATCATAGTTGGCACAGCTGCCTACTCATGCACATTCTCAAGAAAGCAGCTTACTTGCTTGCTGTCACACCCAAAATACACCGCTCAAACTCAATGAACCTCCATTCGCTGCTGTACTGAATCATAATTAAACAGGCAGTGCCTAAAGAGGGTGAAGTGAAATTAAAGAGGCAAGTGACGAAAGCTGTCCTCAATATTTAGAAATACAGTAGGACTTTGTTCGGATTTGATACAAGGCTATCTCGCTCTCCCTCTCTCCCTCTGACGCTGCCTTCAAAGACACATTCAGACAAAAGACATGGGTCCTCTGACTCATGCAGAGGCACAAAGAAGTGTGTGTGTATGTGTGTTGGGGAACGAGTTAGTGTGAGAAAGAGTGAGAGAAAGATGCAGACTCCAACAGAGGGAGACACTGGCAGAGGCAAGAAGAGAGGAACCTTCTATCAAGCACCGCATTTGTCATGACCTTGGTGCCTATAAAGCTACTCCACTTATCAACTAGCAACTTGGTAAACAAAGACGACACATAAAGGAGGACTGATTAAATAACTGCAAAACACATCAGCCTTTCCCCTACCATTGAATAGGTAGGATAGGCTACTGAAACCAATGAGATAATTTAATTTATTTTGGTTTCAATGGAGAGTATTGTTGTCTCTTTAACTGTTTCAGAGGCATTCCCATCCTACCATGAAACACTGCAACATGTAAAAGTAAACTTCTTTTCTTAGTGGCCGCACAGCACTGGCCATGCTAAGTGTAACCCGGCAGTGCAGTATTCACCTATTGATTCAAACAGCATCACCATTATTGACAAGAGGATAGGATTTCTTGCCAATGGGGGCGGTGGTGAAAGTGAAGACAGACCAGCCTCAGCAACCATTTCACAAATATGTTCAAATGCGTTCCATTGTTATTTGTCTCCTTGTGGGCTTCACTCCTCTCCTTCGCCACCAAATGCATGCTAAAAAAAAAACAACCAAGTCCTTGGAGACTCGCTGAGACATGACCAACGCAAGTCACTGCGGGGAAAAACTTCAAAAATGAATCGAATCCCCAGGAATTAATATTCCCAGAACAGAAGGGAAGCTATAACGCAAGCAATGTCCAACCGCCTACATCTTAGAAACCTCACTTATCTCTTAGAGAATAAGGAGGAACAACTCAGGTTTCAGAGTAAATCGGCAGCACTTTTTTCCAAGAGGTGACCTTGCTCACCCCGCTATCTCAGCCTGCTGCAGGGTCGTGTTCTACAGAATGGGAATGCGTACTAGACAGATGAAAAGACAGCAGCGTACTGGCTCCCATAAACACCTACAAACTATTTGGACCTTTTTTCTGCCATCTGAAAAGAAACACCAGAGCAGAGAGACTTTAAACACCTCTCTAGACAAACCGAGTGGGAATACAAAGATAATTTTCATACTTTGAACAGGGTAAGAAACAAGACAACTAGCCTTGGGTGCAAGAGGCGACCTCAAAAACCAAATTACACACAATGTAATTAGGATTTTTTTTTTCCTTTGTAAGGGGTTCACTGGCTTCCTAAACGACTCCTGCACAGGGATGGAAACATTGCTAGTTATGGAACAGTCTCTTCAACCACAAGTGTGAGTATTTGTATCCATTCATTCATAGATTTAGAGTATAGTCATAGATGATGTCTACTATTTCTCTACCTATCAGAATTTTAATGTGAGATAAAGGGTGTAAAGCAGCTTGCTAATGGTTTAAATGACATTGTTGATCACAAGAGTCATTTCTGAAAAACCGGTGGCATTGCATTCATTGACATGCCCACACACATCGATTATACAAAAATATGCAAACCCTCATTTCACACACCCTCACACGTGTACTCTCATTAATGTGTAAGGACTCACACTCGCCCACACACACACACACACTCACACACAGAAGATAGAGTTCCACTTTTTCCTTTCATTAGTCATCTGTTCATAAGTCACACAACACGACATGCACAACTGTATCCTCTGTCAAAGCGGTGTGTTACCTCAGTAATTCTTTATCCTGATCAACCCCATGCTGCACTTTAACACAACCGGCAAGAGATGGCAGACAACTACATTCACTACACATGCGCACACACACACACACACACGCACACATGCACACACACAAATCTTTCCTCCCCACTGCCTTCTCTTCTCCTCTCTTCCTTCTGTCTCTATCTCACACTCACCTCTCCTCCTCTCTCAGCTGCCTCATCCATACAGGATTTACACCTCCCACATGACTTATCTCGTGTCGTCCTTTCTGTTCTCCCTCCTTCCTCCCCTCTCTCCTTCCCTCTTTCCTTTCTCCTCCCTACAGCAGAGCAGAGCAGAGCAGAGCAGCGGGCCTGCCTGACCTCTAAAGCCAGGCTCCCCAGTCAGCAATCCTGGAACTAGGCCACGCCCCCTTTGGCTGCACACCCAGCCAATTAGCACGCTCACATCCCGTAACCCCGCCCTCTTTCCTTCCCACAGCCTTTCACATACATGTTGAGGCAGTGTGGAGTAGCTAGTACTGGTCTCGGAGGTGCTGTAGGGAGTCAACGTAGAAGGCAGAGGGCGTTTTAAGACATGATCTGTTGGGACAGAGCGGCCTGGTACAGTGGACCCCCCTCCATGTGGGATAAAATTCAGGATAGAGGTGGCAGATGTGAGTGGACCTGAGAGACAAAAGATATGGATGAAAATGGACATGTGGTCTGGTCTGTGGGGTGGCAAAGTCTCAAGCATGTGTGAATCCCTCCTCCCAAATGATTCCCGGGTGATTTCAGTGGCGTTGTAGTAAATAAAAAGGCGGGAAAATAAGGAACTCCAATTGGTCACCATATGACAAACAACCACCTCTATAAACAAAAAAAAGCCCTCATATATTGTATATTCACAACAATATAAATTTACATGGATGATTATTTTCAGGAAAATTCACACCAGTTTGATACTACTTTCTTTACTTCATACTATCTTTTATATTACTACAATTTCTGGTCAGGTGGGTGAGTTTAAGGAGTTTTACACACTATGACACATCTCTCCCCGTATACTTCCCTTGTCTAGATAAAGATAAAAGGTACAAGAAACAGAAAAGACTCTTACTTTTGTCAGTCTGTCCTACATCCTGGGAGTGCCTTATACTGTATACCTATTTACCATATACCAAATCCTGTAAGCACAAATGAGTGAAGCTTTACTTAGACATAGATTTTACACTGTTACCTGAGCGGAAAAAAAACCCTCCAGAGCTAACAGTGGCAGATGGTGTAGCTATATATAATGTCAATGTAACATGTTCTTTTTGTTCCATCTACAGCATAAACACAGTTCCTTTAATAATTCAACAAAGTACAGAGTAACATCACGATAGTTCCCCTTAAAGCTGTACCGAGAATAAGTATTGAATGACTATATGACAGATATTCATGGTAAAAGTATCTCAAGGAAGACAAAGGAGAAATACGGCGAGTGACATCTGCAATTTCCTGCTATGATGTCTAAAAACCTTCTCAGGCTCTGAAAACATCAGAGGAAAAAGAACGGGTAAGAGCACGCTCTCACTCCTCTGAAATATTAAAGAGAGTTGCTGCAAGCCTTGAATAAACAAGAAAAAAACTTTTTTTTTCACTCTCATTCTCTCCATCCTCTGTTCACATGAAGTGTACATGCCATAGAATTTGAATTGACAGAAAGGTCATTCCAATGCAAATCTACTTCTTCTGGTCAGTACGCAAATGGCTGCCATAGAATGTTTGATAATGTTGTCATGGAAATCAGCTGTGATTTGATGCGTAAGACTCAGAAAGCTGATGTGTTACCATGGCAACGGCATCTTTTGGATGAACATTCCAGTGGCAGTTGTGATGGACATTCTAACTTTCTGATGAATGATTTCTGGGTGATGCAGTCCTTCAAATTTTTTTTTAATTTTCAAACAGTTATCTCTTGCTACCACTTGGGCCTGCCAAAGTGTGGAACTGTTTACAATGATTTTCTACAAAATATTCAATTTGTCAAAAACAAAAACAATTTTCTGTCATTAAGGTATGAATGCTATGTTGAAAGTATACTTTTCATTATTATGTTTTTTTTTTTTTTTTTATCTTTTTCTTTAAATGATCATCCAATATCCTCTACTTTGAAGTCAGAGAACATTGTTTTATAAAGGAGGCCTTGGGTCTGTGGTAGCCCAAAGGTAAAAGGGTGGGAGACAGATACATGAAGTGTCTGGGTGCAGACATCAGGGTAAAGGATCCAATGGACTCACAGACACAAACACAGATAGAGACACAGATATGGACACAGACATGTGCACGCATGCACATACACACACACACGCACAAAGACTAATCTGTCTGTTAGTTGGCATTTCTGCGCTATCTCTCTGATCTGCATACCTATCAATCAGTCAGTCTGTCTGCTTGCCTGTTTATCCGTCTGTCTGTCTGTCTGAAGTCTAACATCAGGGTGAGTGACCATGTAATACCAGATCCAACTCAGGATGATATGCTACATCACAGGATTTACAACCAAGAATAAACGGTAGCCTTCAGAACTATAACTTTCCCCTCCGTTCCTCCAAAATGGCCTGCGGTGCTTTCAAAAGCAAAACAGAAACCTTGTCAACATGACAGTCCCTCAAATCAAGTTGAGAACTTGCCAGAAAGGCATTTCCCATTTGCTAAAGCCATGATTCATACTTCATATGGCAGATCAATAATGGGTATGGACATTTTTGGGAGTATATCAATTACTGGTACAATACACAGAAAGTTGTGAGGACCTTGGGGATGGAAAACACCCTCTTTGCAAATGCCTTAGCTCAAAATACTAGTGTAGTTTAATATTAATATTTACAATCAACACAAAACAAATTTACATTTTTTTTAATTCACCTAAAAATGTTTCAATCACGTACAGTTAGTCCTTGTATCATTCACTCTGCCAATCAAATTTAAAGTGAAAATAAATAATGTCTTCAAACCCATAAATTTGATATAAACAATGCCAGAAGTCATTGCTTTTTCTTTGATTGTCAATCCTCAGCACTGGTCATCATCAGGTGGATATTCTCTCTGATTTCAGGTCTTTAAGATTCTCCTCTATACAGGAAGTGATGCATTTTATGTTTCCAGCAGAGCAGAAGAAGAACTGAGTAGTTAGTGTGAGCAGCGATAGCTCCCATGGCTGAACAGACACAGAAAAGAGCGGCACCTATAGAAACTCAGACTCCATCAATAGAAAATCCAAATGTCGCAGTACCGGCCACACTCTGCCTGCCAACTGATCTCTGGGAAATGCAGTGCAAAAACACCAAAACAATCATCACTTAGCACCTAAGATGCTGCCAAAATCAAAAAATCAGAACCGTGGATTACTGCATAAAAGTGAAAAACTTTTAGTTTCCGCAGCGGTTGTGAGCGCCATAAGGCAGCTTGGCATCTTTATCCTTTGACCTCTAGTTAGCCCTTGGAGCGGGCAGCTCATTTATCTAAATAAACCCCTGTCTGACACGTCAGCGAAGTTGCTGTGTCACTGCAGTCAACATACAGTATCCTCCAATGTTGGGCAAAGGCTCATGTCTGGATCCGAGTAACAATATCAGCTAATCCTGTCCTCTAAGAAGACAGAAAACGGATCAGACAAAGTTACAGCTAAAGCAGCTTATATTTACTCATAATACCTTGAAGGGTTTGGAAATGTTCTGCAAACTACACACCTCTGCCAGGGGATTCGTCATTACTTTGTATTTCCTCTGAGAAAATTTCATCTCTCAACAAAATTCTGTTCTTCCAGGTCTGTGCTCTGGCCTAACAAAACAATAAGGTCACCAGTTTGGCAGCTGCCTGACCACACAAGCATATCAGTGATACAGTATGCAGTGCAGTGTCCATAACAGGTGAAAATGACGGACAACTATCACAACCAGCCCATCTCTGCAGACTGCACCAACCACACCAAGCCAGCTTTTACCTTACAGCAGTGTCAGCACTCCTGAAGCAGATGCGGATGAGAGTTTTAAAAGCAATGAGGCATTCAGCAGCCTGTAACACGCTGTATGAAAACAAACTCTGCCACCTCCAATCTTGACCACTGTTCTATTTCAAACAAATAATGTTAAGGACAATCAAATTAAAGGATTATGTTGATTGCTTCCACCACTCTCTGGCGATCTTTGCCGATGCGCTTGAGAGTCCCTCAAAGGCAAACAATGTCACTCATTGATCGATGGAGTTTCAAAAATAAACCCCTTAATGTGACAAGTAGAGAATCAAGTTTGGATCTTCTCTCTGTCTCTCTGTCTGTCTCTCACCACTTATGTAAGGTCAAGAATATTTTATTTTAACTAATCATGACTGAATTATGAGATATGAAAGCTGGGGATGCTGTACCCAAATCAAATGTAAAATATTTAGAAATGTATTACAAGGATTCTGATTTGTGCAACTCAATTAAACCTCTTGGAAGCAGATATATTGTATATTGTAGTATCAATTGTGGCTCAACACTTTGAGCAGGGGACTGTGGCTATCAAGCAACAGTCTAAATCAATTACTGGCAATGAAATGTTGCTTGACAAACAGCCTGTGCATGCCAAGAATGACGCCTAAATCTCCATACTCATTGCAGCGTCTCTCCCTGACCAGCATGAGCCCCTGACAAAACGGTATGAGAAGGCATTTCAGCATGTAACAAGCAGAGAGCGGCTCTACAACAGATTTGTGTTTCATTAATCACACAGGATCCAGGCCACTGCAAAGCGCTCCATCTGCAACACAGCCAACACACAGAAAAAGCCCCACAGATTGGAGCAGCTAGCAGCAGACCACTCATTATAGGGAGACACAGCAGGATTGTAAAATGCTAATGCTTGCCATCATCACACAAGCTCACTCCTATCCAAATGCTAACAGGCCCTTTTCATTGCCAGCACTCTCACCTCCTAAATACTCCCACTACCACACCTCCAAAACATATTCTTGGCTTCCAGCACGGGTGATTATGAATGGAAAATAAACCATAAAGCTCTTTATTAGAGTTACACAGGTTTTAATGTTGCTTTCTAAAACCCCTCTTCCCCACCTCGCACAATTTGCTAAAAAAGAGAAACAAAAACGGAAAGAAACTGATGAAAATGACAGAGGCGGTGAGCATGGGCTAGTGAGGGGGAGCAAAGAGTGGGAGAGTGTAGGAAGAAATAACAACAAAGACGTGGGAAGGAGGAAAAAAAACAATCTTTCAAGACCACTCCAGTCGCTAATGCTGTTTTCTCACCACCATTAACAACATGAGGATGGAAGGTGGGCCGACCATTGCAATCTTCCAATGAGAATTGATCGAGACCCAAACACTGTTAATGCTAACGACTCTCTCATCCAGCTCTCACCCATGCCATCAAGGCAGCGGCTGTTGAATGCAATCTATGTGGTGTATCTCATGTGTGGTATTTCCTCCTACACTGCTTTCAAATCAGAACCTCAATGGACACAACCTTTTATCCTCCAATTAAGTTTTTAACCCTGGTTAAACCCTGGAGAGCTTTGGCAATTTGTGATCAATTATCCAAGAGATTGAAATTGATCCACATTGTCACAGACTGCATGGTAAAGGATTAAACTGATATAGCGTATGAAGTTCCATTTATGACACTACTGTAATCACGTAATTTGTAATCACAATTCATATGATTGATGTTGATAATGAAACAAACACAGACACTAAACATTTTAACTATTTCTTTGTTAGAGTGCAGTTTACTGCTGTGACTTCACATCTACTGGAGCAGTTAATTCCACAGAGAGAGGTTCTGACAAGCAGACAGCAAAGGTGATGGAGTTGTTGTGTGTGTGTGTGTGTGTGTGTGTGTGTGTGTTTGTGGGTTATCTGTCTGTGTCTGCGTTTTTAGTTCTCTCTCTGTCCAGGAAAGGTGGGAATAGAGTCTGTTTCTACCTGTGCCATCCAATCACCACAAGGCAGAGGCTAGACAGAGCCCCAGATGGGGGGATTCATAAACTGCAACAAATGAAGACAAAATGCTTCCAGCTGCCCTTGGCGCTGGGGAATGGATCCGCTCTCGGGCTAGGAGACATCTGACAGGGTCTTCAAATGGTCATGCGGCCCTGTCTGTCCCCTAGCTGCAGAGGAGAACAGTCTTTCTCTGCAGTATAATTTATCATCAGCAGCATACATCATCATACATTATCCAACCAATATCATCCCCATCTCTATCCCATCCACTCAAGTATTCAGTTCCGTCTAGAGAGACAACAAATGGAGGATTATATTTCAATGGTTGAAAAGTTTGTCCGTGTGTTTGTAATGTGAGGAAGGCAGGCTGCTTAAGCCTGTTGAGCCAAACATCAGGAAAATCAATAGGACGAATAAAACAATGGTGACAATGCCAGAGAGAAAGGCATATCATTATTCTATTTATGGACTTATTTAGAATTACAATTTAGCTAAAATGACCAGAGCATCATGGATATAAAATCGCCTCATTAATTAATCCATTCATTCATCCACTCGATGCTAAAACCGCACGTCACAGCATGTTATGGTTATATATCTCTGCATTCACCTGTGTGTGTCCCTGGTGTTCAGGTGCAGAGGGCCTTTGGAGAAAGTTATTTAAAATCCTCTCACGTACACACACACGTTATAGACAAAACACTCCAATGCCAACTTTTCCAGCCAAGGGCAAAACTTAACTCGAGCTATGCTGGCTAGCAAAGGCACACGCAGGGAAGTCAATGACAGTCGTGTTCGTGCACGATGCCCTGTATTAGTATATGACCTTTCCGAGAGTATGCGTATCCTACAGGTCCATCAGGATGTCTGTATCTGTCTGTGATGCAGTGTACCGTGGCTCAAGTTATGCACTTCATTACCGGCTGTACTGCATCTGATAACACACACCACCAAAAGCGCTATACGCCAAACCTATAAAAACGTACAGCAAACGTTCATCTCGCTCAGTCATCCCCTCACTTAGACGAACGCGTTAAGTGTCTACTTACCAGAAAATCTGTTGTTATCTTTGGAGAAGGACTATACCCGCCCGCAGCATTGTCTACCGGCTGCCAGAGAAGAGAAGATGCGGTTGCTTGCAACGCCGTCTGCTGCAGGCAACACGCTGATAGTGCCACTGCAGTCCACATTTATCCGCTTCCTCCAGTTCTTTTGTGTGTGTGTGTGTGTGTGTGTGTGTGTGTGTGTGTGTGTGGGGGGGGTGATATGTGTGTGTAGGGGGGATGTACGTCTGTTTCACGTCAGGATGAAATAGACGTGATGCTGAATAGTCCTGAAACGGACAGCTCCTCGTACCCTCGTCGGGGTTCGATACTCCGCCTATACAGATATCTCAACTCTCTCTCTCTCTCTCTCTCTCTCTCTCTCTCTCTCTCTCTCTCTCTCTCTTTCTCTCTCTCTCTCTCTCTCTCTCTCTCTCTGCCGGTTCGGGCATGCCCAGTCCCTGCCTCCTCCTTAGCAGCAGTTATCACTTGCAGGTATGACAAGTTATTCAGGTAGAACCGTGTTATGATATCCAGCGTTGTTTGTGAGATCTGAGGCTCAAAGACAAGCTGCAGCATTAAAGGGAGAAAAAGCCTACAGGCCTACCTGCTCGTTGTTGTCTCCTATAGGTTTTGTGACTCCCACTAGTCACATGTTCAGTTGATTATTCTGCTGTCCAAGGTGAAGAAGATTGTCAAAAAAATAAATAAATTAAAGTTGCGTGTCTTAGCCATGCACAGAGATTTGAACTTATGGGAGGTGACACGACACGCTTGGAAATTCTTTGGGTAATGCGCATGGGCAACACCCACTGTCAAATCTATTCAGATGTTTCCTGGTAATAATAAGATAATACGATAAGAATAAGATTAAACTTTAATGATCCCCGTGGGGAAATTAAGTAATATAATCCTGTATGATTAAAGCAATGCTGTGACAAGTCGTTGGTGTTGCCCTGTGTAACTGCCGTTATTGCCTGTCAGAGTAAACAGGCAACACTTTGAGGCAATGAAGATGAGCAATTTTCCCAATAGTATTTTTTCATTACTTTCTTTCCATATAGACCACTATGATGGCCAATGGTCAATATTCATCTAATGAATATAATGTAATTTGTCTACCTAATTCCTTGCTAAAGACATTAATGCCCTTTTACATTGGCTTGAAATATATTCACATTTAGCTACAAAGATTATAACAGTTGTGTCCATTAGCTAGTAATGAATTCCTGCTGCAATCCCTTGGACCTTAGTCTGCTCCAAATGGAATGGTACTGCTGCACTGCATGCAGGATAACAGAAAATTAATACTTTAAAGATAACTGGGACACTGGCAGTTCAGTGGCATAATGCACCTGGCTGGGACTCCATCCACAACTGTATGGATTCACATTTGGCTCATTCATTTCCCTGTTGATCTTCACTGTCCAACCCCACATGCCCCCACCCACCATCCCTCTACTCCCACTGACCCAACACCACCAAAAAACACAACAGGCTCAAGCCTGTGCTGTAGGAGTTTTACTGACAAGTTCAAGCATAGTGTAAGCAGATACTGTAAACATCTTTCAGTTCAGTATTGTATATAAAGTGCTGAAGGCGCAGGATGGAGACCAGAGTTTGGCCTAATCTGTGCCAAAAAAGATGACGATGGGGAGTTCATTTTTACTTACTGAAACAACTCTCTCTGCGTTGTTTTATCACTTGGCTGAATCAGCACTTCTGCCTCTGTGGAGTAATTTATATCTTCATGGGCTGTAATCTGTGAAATCCAAAGGCCCTAAATACATAAAAGAATAGGTGAGGCCTCACAGATATACACAAAAATATGCCAAGCCACCTCTGCCTCGGGGGATGTACAGTAACCTACATACCTTTCCTCCTTATTGTGAGGTGCCAACAATCTGTAAATTTTTAAACATGACTTGCAAGCAAATTATGGGTTTATGGGTCAAAGTTGGAATAATAGTATCAAATAATTACATGTCACT
Source organism: Centroberyx affinis (assembly GCF_046629955.1). Taxonomy (NCBI): domain Eukaryota; kingdom Metazoa; phylum Chordata; class Actinopteri; order Beryciformes; family Berycidae; genus Centroberyx; species Centroberyx affinis. The sequence continues at coordinate 841 of NW_027283063.1, read as the reverse complement.
TTTTTAGATGGACTGTTTTCAGAGAAATTTGGAAATTTGAATGGGGGGATAGACTCATATGTTATGGTTACTGGGTTTCCAGTAAGCCCACCTCCTTGTGTTCCTCTACTCCACTGGACAGAATTGGAGTGGGTTTATGTTGTTATGGTTAGTCAGAAGAGTAGTTATGCAGTGAGCAGCAGTGAGGAAAACGGCCTGATTTTCAAACTGACAGCCATGCATTTTAGAAAATGGACTTCAGGGCCGTCAAACATAGATAGTACATAAATTATCATGTCATCATCCCACTCAATCAAAACTATTTTTTAAAAGTACAGTTTTGGAATTGGAAGGTTTTGTACAACAGCCACAATAGCCCTGGATTCTTATCAAGACAACAGGGCAGAAACTGTAGCAGCAGTGTAACACAAAGTAATACTCTAATCTGTCTCTCCAAGGATACAATGTTAACCTAGTTACCCCACGGTCTACGTCATTTGGGTCTATAAGTGTAGCTGTAATGAGTTTTATGTTTATGAGTTTATGCGTTTATGAGATTTTTTTCATATAATATTTGACTTTATGGATAATCTGATACTTAGCTCAACAACTTCCTTTTCTGAGCATTGAGTGTGTTTATCTTCTTCAATTCACTGTACAGTTGCAGCAGGGCTACTACAGTGGTTACCAAAGTGGGGTCCAGGGACCAGCAGGGCTCCCTGAGAGGCTTCCAGGGGGTCCGCAGAATGAGGAATAGCATAATTTCACAATTACTTCACTCCCTAGCAGTTAACACAAAGAGAAAATGCATAAGGATGACTTTCAGTCAGTATAGACAGTTATAGAATTATGCACAATATCA
>NW_027283062.1:107500-122504 GCF_046629955.1 Centroberyx affinis | reverse complement strand
TGGAAAGTGTGTGCACAATGGGATCGAGTGTGCAAAACACAATCATGGACACACGTGCACTACAATGCTGTGCGTGTGTGTGTGCATGCGTGTGTGTGTGTGTGTGTGTGAGTACAAATCCATCATGTCCCTTAAAAACACACTTTAAGTATACAAGTATGTAAACTGGAGAAACACAAACATGCATGTAAGAAGCGTGTGCAGAGTACAGTCGAACACACACGTGCACGGCTGTGTTCTGCCGTGCTGTGTGTGTGTGTGTGTGTGTGTGTGTGTGTGTGTGTGTGTGTGTGTGTGTGTGTGTGCGTGTGTGTGTGTGTGTGCACGTGCAGCCGGCCGTGATGTTCTCACAGCACTCAGGCTAATTCTCGGTCTTGTAGAGCTCAGCAGAAAAAACGCTGCAGATTGCGAGCCGTTCCTTTCCTTTTGTTATTTATTGGGTGGGCAGTGAGTCGCTGCCTGCTTATTTACAGCAGATTGCTTCTCCAGATGTTTTTTAGGGGGAAGAAATCCCCCAGCAGCCCCTCCTCACACCCCCCCCCCCCCCCCCCCACCCTCCTCCTCCCATCCCACCCCCCCATCTTCCTTTGTCCAGATGGAAGTCATTCTTTATAAGTCTCCCATAATCCTCCTCTCTCTCTCTCTCTCTCTCTCTCTCTCTCCAGCCTGGTTTTTCCACGCAGAAGGAGAGGAAACTCGAACTCCTCGCCATCTCACTTCGCTGTCATCACTTCCTCTCTGTCGCTCGTGTCGCCGCCGCTCGCCGGGCGCGTCGACGTTCACTCCGCCGCGACTTTAACCCGATGTGATGTGGCCGATTATTATGGGATAGAGCGGGACGATGATACAGATAATACAGCATCTTCATATCTGCGTCTTCAGCCCAGCCGGCTCTGGCTTTGTTTTTATCCGTCCAGCAGAATGTTGATAACTTGATTCAGATCACTGAGGTCACTTTAATACTTTCTGCTAAATAATGTGACAATATATACTGTATATATATATAATAGGATTTAACTGATATGGGCTTTGATGGATAATATGATGCCAGTATTTCTTCTCCTATTTCTATATATATATTTACAGTATATATACTATATTGTAGTGATATTCAATATCTATATTTGATGACTACATCTAAATTTGATTTTGTAAATGGTTTGTAAAAAAAAATCCCCAAAATTTCAAGTATTCAGTGAAGAATTGTATTCACATTCTGCATCTAGAGCATCATGGGACACTAAAACTCTCCACTACTTCTACTACTTCTACTACTACTACTACTACTACTACTACTACTACTACTACTACTACTTCTACTACTACTACTACTACTACTTCTAATTCTACTACTACTACTACTTCTACTACTACTACTGCTACTACCACTGCTACTAGTACTACTACTACTTCTACTAATACTTTACTAATACCACTGCTACTACCACTGCTACTACTGCTACTACTACTTCTACTTCTACTACAACTACTACTAATAATAAAAATAATAGTAGGCTAGTATTTGGAATCTGATCAAAACGTCTCATTAGAATCAGTTCAGGTTCAGGTCTTCCTATAGACAGCCAGTGTAGTATTGATCAATTCTACAATAAATATGGAATTGATCAATCTGCATCATATCCATCAGATCAGACTGGTCCAGAGGTTTTTAATAAGAGGACGATATCAGCCTCATATTTCAGTCTAATATAATAAAAACTATTATGGCCTGTTTCCATAAAGCTTGTCAGTCAAAGTAATCTCTCACAGTTTTGTCTTTTAGCACATCAGCCTCTGTCAGAGTTCACGACCCGGCAGGTTTGTCCGCTCTGGGGAGCCGTAGTCAACACCTTCTAATGTTCATTCTCCTGCAGTAACTGATACAAGTCGTATCATTCATCCTGAGTCCAGTTCCACCTTTCAAGAGCTCGTTTGGTCTGGTAGTGATTATCGGTCCTGAGAGTCTGGAGGCCGGCGGAGAGGCTGATCCTGATCCTGATCCTGAACGCCACACAGGTGAAAGACTGAAAACTTTTTACCAAAATATTACTTTAAGATAATGAACTGCCTGTGGGAATGAAAAGCCACAACAAGTGTTAAATATAAAGATGACTACTGTTTCCTTGTGTGATTTTGAAATTCAAATTTTGTACAGAAAGTGGATCGGTAACACTTTACAATAAGGGTACATTAATTAAGGGTTAGTTCATGCTTAATAAGGGTTCGTTTTTTTTTATTTATTTTTTTTTATTCACAAATCAGTTAAAATACAAGTACAATCATATGAGACATAATGGAGATATGTGAAATGGGACGCCCTGATAAGCTATCTGAAGCTTGAGAACAGGGGCCCAGACACTAAGCAGATAGTATTTAAAATATATGTTTACTAACACGTCTAGATTTGAAAAAGTGCATGTATTATACAGTAACATTTACAACCTACAAAACACCTAAGACTAACCTAAGAACCTACAAAGTACTACTAAATGGTCCTAAGACATTTATTCCATCAGTCAGTAGTTAATGCTTAATAAGCATTAACTGACCCTTAATAAACAGTTAACTAATGTGTCTGGTAATAATTTATTAATGGTGTTCATGTTAACTAAGGTATTCATTTATACATTATTTAATAGTTTATAAAGATGCAATATTAATTAATGTACCCTTATTGTGAAGTGTTACCAGTGGATCTGGGAAAAGTCATGGAAAGTTTTTGAAATGTCAGATATTTATTCTAGACTAGAAATCTCTCAGTAGAGTTCAGACTGTCAAAGCTGCAGCCTCCGTAACGCTTTCTGTTTGTTTATCATTTGTCTTCCAGCTTTGATTTTCTGACCAAATCCCACGTGAAAGCAGCGCTGTTTAGCAGCCGACTTGGAAGTCCCGGATGCTGGACTTTCCCACCGGCTCATGAACGCAGCATAATAGAAAATCATCTGAATAAAATCGTCTAATAGTGGAAATCCCAGATCCAGATCAACACCAGAATGTGATGAACTGATCGTCGGGCCAAGAGAGAGAGATCTGTCCACCAGATTTCATCCAAATCTGTATTTAACTTTTTTTTTTAGAATATCTTGCTGACATTTTATTCAAACCAGGAGTCAGTTCACGGCAGTTTGACTTCACTTCACCTCCGCTCTGCTCTAGTTTTCTGGTTTTTCTTCTTCGTCTTTTCTCTTTGGCGTTTCGATCCCCAAATTAAATCTCTATATCTGTTGGTTGTTTTCTCTCTGCTGCAGAGAGCTGATGCCGTTCTCTGTTGGAGTCTCACCCTCAGGGTCATCGATTTCTCTGTAATATCCCCACTGAACAAACTGATGCTGGTTCAACCCAAACCTCTCGCTTCTCTCTCTCTTTTGTTCACTTTTTGCACTTCTTTTTACTCGCTTTGTGCATTAAATTCTTCTTCTTTGCATGGCAGGCCTCAGTTTGGACATTCTGCTTTTTCCTGATAGAGCACAGATTCGTTTTCTCCTCTCCTCCTGATATTCTGTATTACTTATTATTTTGGAATTTCCGCACCTGTTGCCAACCAGTATGTGGACTCGCTCTTTAAAGAAAGCAGACGCACCCAATTGTTCCTGAACTCTTGCTTTGAACACAGTTGCAGACAGAGCGACTGTTTTTTAAATTGTTCCTCCCACTTTAACAAATGATAACTTTGATATTCCATTTGTGTAAAAGACCATAAAAAAAAAAAGAAAGAAACAGCCAAAAGTTAGACGCACATAACAATCACATGAAAGAGATTTCATAATATTCCCAGAGCTTTCCTATTGTGCGTTGGAAAAACATCCACCTCTGTGAAGTCCAAGTTTCCTGTGAGATTGCTCGAAAAACAAGAACTGATTTGAAAACTAAAGTAAAAAGACTAATGAGCTTTGTTCTGTGACTTTGTGTTGCCGTTTCTCTCAGTGTGGGCGAGTGGGAGGGAGGGGGGGGGGGGGGGGGGGTGGTGGAAAAAAAACCCCAACAACTTAAAAAAAAGAGAAAATGGCAGATTGATGAAAAGCCAAACTGGTCCCAGGATGACACATTCCTCTCCTCTCCGCAATATTAAAAACTCCCACACGTTTCAAGAGGAGGGCAGAATTACCCTTGCCGCGATGCACTGTAAGCTCTGGTAATGAGTCATTTGTTTCATCTTGATGGATGGGTCTCTGGATGGAAGAGGACCCATCGTTTAAGAAAGCCGGAGACGCGTGTGAGGAGCGGCGGCGGCGGCGTGCGAAGGACATCCTGCTTCCACCCGCCCGCCGGCTCAGAGCGGGCGAGCTTCTCTCTCTCTCTCTCTCTCTCTCTCTCTCTCTCCCAGAATACTGAGCCAAGACTTTCTTTTCTTTCTTTCTTTCAACCTGTAACACGTGCCCAACACACACACACACACACACACACACACACACACACACACACACACAGAGCCGTGCCATCATGTCTCTCCATCACTTTGAAGTTGCCTCTCCACATTGTCAAATAATCCAAGTTATAGCAGGAAGGCAGGTGCGTATGAATATTCAGCCAATAAGATCTCAGTGTGATGCTGCTGCCAGACGAGCCGGCGGGTTTAGGTGTGTTTTGGTGTGTTTTGGTGTGTGTTTAAGTGTGTTTAGGCGTGTTTAGGTGTGTGTTTAAGTGTGTTTAGGCGTGTTTAGGTGTGTGTTTAAGTGTGTTTAAGTGTGTTTAGGCGTGTTTAGGTGTGTTTTGGTGTGTGTTTAAGTGTGTTTGGGTGTGTTTAGGTGTGTTTTGGTGTGTGTTTAAGTGTGTTTAAGCGTGTTTAGGTGTGTTTTGGTGTGTGTTAGGTGTGTTTAGGTGTGTTTTGGTGTGTTTTGGTGTGTGTTTAAGTGTGTTTAGGCGTGTTTAGGTGTGTGTTTAAGTGTGTTTAAGTGTGTTTAGGCGTGTTTAGGTGTGTTTTGGTGTGTGTTTAAGTGTGTTTGGGTGTGTTTAAGCGTGTTTAGGTGTGTGTTTAAGTGTGTTTAGCGTGTTTAGGTGTGTTTGGTGTGTGTTTAAGTGTGGTTTGGGTGTTTAGGTGTCTTTTGGTGTGTGTTTAAGTGTGTTTAGGCGTGTTTAGGTGTGTTGTGTGTGTGTGTTTAAGTGTGTTTGGGTGTTTGGGGTGTGTTTAGGTGTGTTTTGGTGTGTGTTTTGGTGTGTTTGGGTGGTTAGGTGTGTTTTGGTGTGTGTTTAAGTGTGTTTAGGTGTGTTTGGGTTGTGGTGTGTTTAGGTGTGTTTTGGTGTGTGTTTAAGTGTGTTTGGGTGTGTTTAGGTGTGTTTTGGTGTGTGTTTAAGTGTGTTTAGGCGTGTTTAGGTGTGTGTTTAGGTGTGTTTGGATGTATTTAGGTGTGTTTTGGTGTGTGTTTAAGTGTGTTTGGGTGTGTTTAGGTGTCTTTTGGTGTGTGTTTAGGTGTGTTTTGGTGTGTGTTTAAGTGTGTTTGGGTGTGTTTAGGTGTGTGTTTAAGTGTGTTTAGGTGTGTTTTGGTGTGTGTTTAAGTGTGTTTGAGTGTGTTTAGGTGTCTTTTGGTGTGTGTTTAGGTGTGTTTTGGTGTGTGTTTAAGTGTGTTTGGGTGTGTTTTGGTGTGTTTTGGTGTGTTTTGGTGTTTTTGGGTTTGGTCCAGCTGTGTTCACACTGCAGCCGACAGTGTCACAATTCAGATTTTCCTCCTCATGTGACTCAGATCTGATGTTTTCTCATCATTGTGGAGTCGCAGTTTTTCAATTCCGATCTGGACCGCATGCGACCTCCTGTACCTACCGTCAGAATTTGTCAGTGTTTCCATGACGATAAGTAAATCTGACATCATCCACCTGAGCCAGGCGTCATAATCTAGTCAGCCTGTCTGAGGAGAGTTGGATGGATGGAGAACGAGACAAACTGACGACTTGATGCCTCAATTCAGTCAAAACTGGACCTAAAATGTCTTGAAATAAAAACGGATGTGACGTCTTTTGTTCTTGTTGCTCTGCTCAATGCTGTCAGTTCATATTATTATGTGATGGGAGTTACATCCTACAGGACCTTTATCACATCATTCCCCTCTCTCCATCCCAGTCTGTCCTGTCTCTCTTCACTCTGACTTGTGTAATAAAGACAAAAAATTTTTGTCTTTATTACACAGAAAACAGAATTACAGATACGAGCAGCAGTTCAGAGCTGAGCCTGAAGTTCCTGCAGGAATTGATTTCTCTCTTCTGTCTTCCTTCTGTCATGAAAAGTGGAGTCAGCAGCTGAATCTGTAGAGGAAAGTGTTCTGCTGTCCCGCTGGTTTTTATTCTCGCTGTCTAATCTGGGACAGACTCAGACCTGAGACACCAGGGGAATGGAATTAACTTCCAGGAAGGACAGAAAACCAGCAGGACTGAGAACGGCTGCTATAGAGCTGCTGAACAGTGAACAGCTCATCCAAAAAAATGATTTTCCCTTCTGTGGTTGATTCATTGGATTATCAGAGGAGGCCGAGAGGCTGAAACCTACTCAGTATTTCACAAGAAAAAGGCCAAAATTTGAGAAAACTCTTATAAAAAGATCATATAATGAATTTGCACAGTGCATATATGTTTTCTTCCTATCTCATGAATAATGTCACAATCCCCCAAACCCATCTCGCGGCCCCCTGTGGGCTCCCAACCCCCAGTTTGAGAACCACTGCTATAAAGGCAGGTTTTAAATGCATTTTAAGCACAAACTTTCATTAAAGCAAAAGTTTCACGTTAATAAATCATGAAGTGATGAACAGTAAAATCTGAAATTTCTGTATCCTGTGTGAATGCGTTTTTGGTTGTTGGGATGCAGGTTGGGTGCAGTTCATTAATTACATGAAGTCCCAACATGATAATACAGGTCCAGTGTGAATAAAGACATGAAACTAAACAGAACGGCACAATGTTCAGTGCAGGTGATTCTTACTGTATGAGTGTTACACAAATGTGAGCCGGGCCTCGGACCGCACCGGGCGCCAGTAGATTCTCATTAACTGGAAGCTTCAAACAGCCTCCCACGAGCCGGGGGGGTGGGGGGGGGAGGAGGGGTGTGGGGGGGGGGATGGGGCTCGTCCGGATGAGTCTCACCGCTCGTGCCTCCTCAGGTTAATATTGCATCCATTAGAAAAGTCCCAGGAGTTGGGCTCGGCCTGCAGAGACTCCCGGCTCTTCCCACGTTCGTCACATTCATCCAGCGCCTGTTAGAGCGGAGCGAGGCCAGCTGCCGCTCGGGCCGACACGCCGACTAACACGCCGGGCGGCCATATTGACGCCATATGTGGAGGGGAACGCCACCGCTGGTGAAGGGTGAGCCGGCCGGGGGGGGGGGGGGGGGGGGGGGGGGGGTCGGCTCTGTTGTTTCCTGCTCAACCTGAAGCTCGCTCTCTGTTTCTCTCTCTCTGGTTTTTTTTCCCTCGCAGGGTTCAAAACATTCAAACCCCACTGCAATATCCTCGAGATCTGTAGATATTTCTGTTTATTTTTTCTATTTTCCTGACTTCCATAGCTTCCTATTGGTGCAATCCATCAACAGAGACCATGTGCATATTGTACAGAAAAGAGTCCTATCCTATTTTTTTACATGCTACTTTTATATATCACTGCTGTTGCGTGAAACCTCATAACTCCAATTTTGGTGGTTTTCATGTTTTTACAAAAAACTGTAAAAAAAAACAAAAAAAAACTCAAAAAGTGATGGCGGTCGATCTGAAAACCAGGAAGTTTTTCTTAGTTTGTGTTAGAAGATTTTCACCAAAAAAAACGCCAACAACAAACTAAATACTATTTCTAAAAGAAATCTATTGCCTAAATTTCTGATTTTAATTTCTTTTCTTTACACTACTTTTATACTTTTGTGTTGTTTTATGTTTAATGTGAGCTAAACAGCAACCCACCAGGTCAAATTCCTTTGTGTGTGTGCAAACTCACTCACACACCAATAAAACTGATCCTGAGTCAGTTTCTGTTTCGGAGGCTGGAACTGCTTTTCTCTTGGAAGGAGGGAAACCAGCACCCACCCCCCACCCCCCGAAAACTACCAGCCCCTAAAACTGTAAAATCATATTTAACCACAGAGGTCTGCGAGGTGACCACAACCACACACACACACACACACACACACACACAGACAGTTTACACAGCACCCCCAGTTGCCGAGCATTACCATCTGCGGTTTATAGTGGAACTCTAAACATGTTCTCCTTTGCGGGGGGAAAGGCTAATTCATACTGACTGGTTTACAGCGGAGGCGACAACGCGTGGATTTGAGCACATCCAGTCAGGCATGTGGGAGGCATCTGACGGTCCTGAGGCTGAGCGCAGCAGGAAAACCGGTCCAGTGGTCTGGGTTTTCCTCGTGTCTGCAGTGTGAGAAAATGGGAATCACAGCCTCAGTCTTACAGTGTTTTTCTACTGCTTAACACGCATTGTTTGGAACAGAAGCTTCACTTTTTTCAAAACAGTTAACACAACCTGCAAAATTAAACATTTCACTTGCAAAATGCTCTAACGCTCTCAAAATATCAAACGCAAGCCGCAAAATCAAATACCGTATTTCCTCTAATATTTATCTCAGCTGCAGAGGGTACCAGGTCTTTATTGGAAGCAGGCTTATATTAGAGACAGGCCTTTATTTCTAATTCCCTCTGTTTGATAATTTGATAAAAGTATTTTAGTACGAAGCCTCCTTGTTTTCTGATCTGCTTCTGTTGGGGTTCGTTAGGTAGCGACCACGGCTCCGGCCATTATTGGAGACCCAACTTTTAATTGACTACCGGCCACTATTAGAGGAAATACGGTAAGTGAATCAAATTAGGGATGGGAATATACCGAAATTCAATATATCGCAATACAAAAATGTGACAATCCGTATGGTGGGTCAGAAAAATTAATCGCAACATCAGCTCCATGTTATTCTGCTGTAGTAATCACTAATGAGACTCTTGACCATCACAGTTTCACAAGCTCTCCATCCAAATTATATTATTGTCACTTTGTAACGACATTTTTAAATTGTTGTTTACATTCTAGCAGCCAATGGCATCGCTGGAAAGATTTGAGTCTCAGAAATAAACAGAATTCTGCACTTTCTGTCAGACTTTGTTGTCACTGAACTTTTATTGATCACATCGTATCCTGGTTGTATTGAATCCTGAACCTCAGATCGTGTATTGAATTGTATCACAAGATAAGCTGATCGTCTCATACCTAATCAAAATAGAATCATTTTTTCACCAAATTAAAAGTTCTATTTATCATTTCACAAAGATGCACAAAAAACAAACTATACTCTAAGTATCAAAATGCTCTTTTTCTTTGGTCTCTTTCATGGTGTTGCAGTATTGTAATGTGGAAGTATCTGTAAATCACAGCAAGATGCTGAAATCATTTTCACTTTACTGTAAGGAACAGCTGAGTACCAACGCACAAATTATTTTTCACTTGTAAAACTATATAAAAATACTTTCAGAAAACAATTCTTTTCACAGCAGTTCATCATACACAAACTAAAGGAATTATGCTGTAAATACAGTAAATAAAGTATTTTGCAGTAAATGTAAAATAAAACAATATACAATATAAGCAGTAATGTTGTTGTTGTCTCTACATCACACCTGTGCCTCCACCTGACCTGCTGCAGTGACCTGAATCTCGTCCCAAAAGGCCTAAAGATGCAGAATTTCTTTCCACTGTTTTGTGGAAAACACCCTTCTGCATTTTTCTATGACATTTCTGTTTTTAAAAAGTTTCTCAGGGACACGAGGAGCTGGATGTCACTTCATCCAGCTGAATGAAAACAAATCTGGTTTTATTTAGTCCAAAAAATGCCAAAAATCCGATTAAGAAATATTTCGTCTCCCTTGCTGATAATATAAAACCTGCAGAAGAAGCCAAAGCAGAAATCTCACTTTTTCCTGCTTGCTGAACTATTGCTGCGGCTCCGTCCCCAAGAGGAACCGTTTGGGAAATTCAGGTTTTCCTCTTTTCAGCTGTCGGAAGTTTCAAGGAATATTTTCAAGGAATAGTCTTTTACCAAACTAGTTGACAGGCTGAGTTAGATACTGTACGTTCATTAGCTGTTGGTTTATTGCCATCTAGGCTGAAATTAGCCTATGTAGGGTTTAAAAGTTAAAGTTTAGTAGATGTGTAAATCTTAGCTTAGATGGACTTCTCTGGTGCATATGTTTGATATTTACAGCTTATGCATTGTTTAAATATGTAATAATGTATTTACTGATAGGCAAAAAGATCCTGGGCAATATGAGAGCTACAGCAGAGACGCCATGTTGAAATGGAAAGAAATTTTACATCTTTGGTCCAGAGCTCATTGGGAACTAAATACTACAATAATATGGTTTCTTGTATAATAGTCAAGAAAGATTTGTCTGCAGCACTAATGCAGGACTGGCCTGATATTCAGACTGAGTGGCCATTTTGTTTCCACTCCATTATTCAGTCTGACATTGCCTCCATGTTAGCAGTTTTCTGTGTGTGTGTGTGGGGGGGGGGGGTTGATTTCCCCGAACCAATCACTAGTGACTGACATATCTGAACCAATCACTAGTGACTGACATATCGGCCGCTCTAACGTTATTTTCACTCACACTGATGCTGCACGTATTTACTAACTTCACTAAGGATGTTGGTTGTTTTTGACAAAAATCGTCTCTGCAAAGACAGTATGTTGGTTAAGGAAAGACTTAAACAAATATTATTTTGCCGAAACGCCAATGAGAAACTGTTGCATGAACGGTTCAAACTTTAGTCCCGCCCACAAAGGCGCTGATTGGCCCGATCGTTTTTCCAATCAAGAAATAGAGCGACACCAGACTCTGAATCGCTCAACCAAACCTGAAGGGTGGAGGGACGAGATTCAGGAGTGTGGAACCAGGTTAATGCAGGACAGCTGCAGGAAGCAACGGGGCTTATGGGAAATGTAGTCTTAACGTGGAGAAACACTAGAACTAACAATACTGCTGGTGTGAGTTAGAGGAGACCAATCGTCTCCAACATGCTCTCATTGGTTTACAGTCAGTAGACCAAGATACTATGATGCTGTGTAGGTATGTGTGTGTGTGTGTGTTATGTATACAGGGCTGCAGGCGTGTGTGTGTGTGTGTGTGTGTGTGTGTGTGTGTGCATGCGTTTAAACATAAAATACGAGGAACACTGGCAGCCCCCCCCCGGCCTCCGGATCATGCAGGATTAAATGACGATAAAATAATAAGTGCTGGTGAGTGTTTGGGCCGTCCCGCCACATGGCCCGGCCCGGGCGGAGATATATGGGTCCTCCGCTGTCAGAGCCCAAGCTTCCTGCAGCTGCGACCGCTTATGATGTCACGCAGGCCGCCGTCTATCTGCCTCCCCACCGCCGCTCTGCCGCTTACCTCAACAGGAATTACACATCTGCAGGAATGTGGCCGGATGATAATCTGACTGATTTTTGGCAGAAGTACCCAGGATGGACGTCACTGGAACTTTACCTGGAACTTTACCTGGAACTTTACCTGGAACTTTAACTGGAACTTTACCTGGAACTTTAACTGGAACTTTACCTGGAACTTTACCTGGAACTTTACCTGGAACTTGAACTTGAACTGGCCTAACAGGCCTATTATGAATATGGCTTGTTTTTTTATTTTTTATTTTTTTGGTCATCATTTGTGTTTATATTCTTCTTTATCTTTCTTGTCTTATGAAAACTCTAAGCCATATCACATGAGTGTCTACTCTTAGTCTGTTAATGATAGTGTTTGTGTATATTTGTATTATGAATATCTTATGACTATGACTGATTCTTTATACTTGTGTAGGAGATGGGTGTTATGGGATGCATTGTTGTCAAGTACTATGCTGAACTATGTCTCCGTTTTTTACTATGTCTAAACCTATTTATAGATATATTCAAATCGTGTATTTTACATTGCTGTAATTATTTTTTGTAATATACATGCCTGGAGAATGCCACTTTTCAAGCCCCTGGAGGGTTTTTAGGCAATTCTCCTTCACATTCACTAAATTTTTATATGTGTGAATAAAGACACATACAAACAAACAAACTGGAATTTTGGTGTTTGAGTGAGGGAAACAGGTTGGTATGACAGTTTATGAAAAAGTTAAACACCACTGATTTGTACTAAAACTACACATGGACTTTTCACTGTGCTAAAACAGTTAGGTTAAAGGTCTGCAGAACTTTGGTAGTGCCTTGGATTGTGTAGCTTCCTGGCCATGATATAACCCCAAAATCGGGGTTATATCATGGCCACCGAAATGTTGGTGTTCCACTTGTTCAAACTGAAAGGTTTAATAAACATAAAGAAATAGATTCACTTCAAAACAATTCAGCAGCAGGACTAGTTTTTTTTTAATATATTGTCAGAATCTGCTTTGTCGGCGTTCCTTTATGTGCTAGAAGTGATTTTCAGACTGTTCCTCCAGACAATGGCAGTGAATGGAGAGAGAAAAAAAACACAATTCTCCAGTCTCCTCTACCGGAGCAACAGATCACAGAATCACTGATTTTGGGGGTTTTATCATGGAGGAAGAGACACAACCCCAGACTCTACCAGAGCTACACAGAGCTTTAGGGTTAGGTTAAGGTTTTGATGATGGTTAAATAAATGAAGACTTCCCTCCCAGTAGAAAACTAGTTGTCATGAGATGGGAATTGAAGCCGGGTCATCTGTGTAAATGACTTGATGGAAAGAAATTCATACATACTTCACTATTTATATTTGTCTAAGAAACTGATTTCAAGCATTTAAGCAGAAGCCTTTAGATCAAAATGGCTTTAAGAGAATGAAAAACACAGAACAGTCAGGTGGTCCAGACTTTAGACTGGTAGTGTATACAGTATGTGCTTACATGCAACACCTGTAAAAGAAATAAAATGTTTTCCTGCATTAAATCTCTTACCTATTAAACCGTAGCTTTACAGCTTCACTGAACGGCGACTAACATCAAACCACAGATGCAGCTGAATCATCGGCTCAGTGTGCGGTCAGTGTCGTGGTGCCGCCAAGTTCTCTTTACCGGATAAAACCTCCAGACAGAACCGCTCTATCAGAACAAGATCAGAACAAGATCTGCATGACCGTGACGTCCAAACCCCGCTCCCACCGCCGTCCCCGCCGGATTTCCACCGCTTGTTAATTAATTGTCTCTGCGCTAACATCTGCTGTCTCTGGAGCCGCAGCATGCAGCGCAACGTTTACATGGGTTCCTTACAGCATCCGCAGTTTTAATGATGAAGCATATGGAATATAACAGAATTACATTTAGACGACAGGCTCACAAAATTTTGCAGAAACTGACAGTGTTTCTGACAGGAATCCAGTTCAGATCTGGGGCCGGATTCACCAGTGTGTTCTTAAGATGGATCTTAAGAAATGACATAAGAGGAAATTTTAGGAAGTGCAATTCCTCAATATTTTCTTAGTAACAGTCTAATTTCTAATTTCTTTAATGTTCCTACTTGAGAACTTCTCAAAATAGGGCCTGAATTCATTCTGGTTAATAAACTTTAGGCTTACTGCCATTGAGGCTAGGAGACAAGGCTAGGAGGCTAGGAGACAAGGCTAGGAGGCTAGGAGACAAGGCTAGGAGGCAACCCAAAGTGCTTCCATCTACAAAACAATTGGGGAAAAACCTATTTAGAGCAACTAGAGCAAAGATTTAAACATTGGTTGCTGTTGGTAACTGTAAAATTTGCAGCTTATTTCCAACAGACATGAGACAGAGGCCTACCTGGCCCTACACCAAATAAAGCTTTACAATAAATGTTCATCTTAATGTTAGGTGTAGGGGAACCTATGAAGACTTTGAACTATAACCTACTTGTCTAAAATGTGTTTAAATATATGATATTAGAGGCTTACCTTTTCACTGTAGGAGTTTTAAGACAGGTGAAGGGCCGTCTTAAAGTTAAGAAAAAAATCAAGAACAAATTTGAGAACTTTCATTTCAAGTTTTTTCTTAGGAAGAAACATAAGAAGAAAGTTAAGAAAATATATAAGAACTGTTTTTGAGAATAGACTAAAGTTATGAAAAAAATGCAATGCAACAGAACTCACTAAAATGTCCCATTCACTACCAAATTGTCCCCAAATTTTCACCACAATTAATATAATAATAATAGTATTATACTTGTTTTCAGCGCTCCAGGCAGCGCTTTTTCCACACAGAACTCACGGTTCAATAAATGAAAACTTGTCATGAGTTGGGAATTGAACCATCCGCCCTCCGCCCTCCACACCCTGACTGTCCACCGTCAAACTACTTCCTGTTTCTACTCCTGTCTCCACCTCATCCTTTCTGCTGGAGAAACACATTTCTCTCACTTTTCGTACACAGAGCAACTTATTTGCATTTTAACACTAGAAAAGCAAAGCTGTTTTGAATTTTAGGATTAAAATATCTCAGCTTTCAAAATGTTGCTCCATGACTTTTCCAAGACCAACTTTCTGTGCAAACCAGTGTTTTTAGATTTTCAAAATCATGCAAGGAAATAAGGATTATAATCATATTTATCTTCTCTTAGACCCCAAAATCCACTGACAGTGTGAAGACTCATCCTCATTTTACAACATTTTGTGACACCAGGCTGGAATACGAACACTATCAGACCTGCTGCAGTCAGAAACAGCAGAACTTGAATAGACAGAACGGTCCGTTGTTTGTCATGGTAATTTGACTAGTACAGCATAAAATGCCGACTATGGAATATTAACGGTTAGCTTCAGTGGTGACAACACAGTCTGGACATTAAGGCTGTAAAGTCTGTCTCACTGTGAGAACTGAGCAGATGAGTCTGTTAAAACTCAACTGGAAGCT
The DNA here is from genome assembly GCF_046629955.1 of Centroberyx affinis. NCBI lineage: Eukaryota > Metazoa > Chordata > Actinopteri > Beryciformes > Berycidae > Centroberyx > Centroberyx affinis. Next base: position 107,690 of record NW_027283062.1, on the reverse strand, counting down.
AACGTTAGCGACGAGGCTAACGTAGCTTTATCACAGACTGGACTTCTCTCTCTAGCTCTTCTAGTCAACATTAGCATGTTAGCATTAGCATGTTAGCATTAGCATGTTAGCAATCCATGGCAGCAAGGAGACAGAGAAGCTGCTTTGGTTCTTGCTGTAAAACCTCTCAGCTCAGTGACTTGCTGTGAGT